>NW_025776795.1:0-150380 GCF_021130785.1 Homalodisca vitripennis | reverse complement strand
AATGTATTAAAATTATACTCCCAAAATTAGTACAATATAGCTTTAAAGTAAATTTATTATTGACAATTAGGAATATTTTTAATACAAAGTGGTGGTGAATTATTTATATGTACTTTTCCAAATGTACTTCTATCATAATTTATATTAATAAGTATATTACACTTAATATAAATACTTAATTTTTTAACTTGTAATTTATAATAACCTCAATTTGCGAAACATAATTTCTCATTTTACAATTAACACAATAAATACCATGTGGTTAGAGCAATATATTTTATTGTAATCTTAGGAATCCCTTATTATTAGTTATTATCGAATGGTAAATTAATGAAAGGATAAATTGCTTGAGCCTTAATCTAAAGAGCCGTAGGTATCTACAATGTTGAGTAAATTGTGAGTCACTCTAAATAAGAAAGGAACGACAAGGCGCATATCCCATATAAACATTGAATGCTTGGACATTCTCATTATTCTCATCATCGAACTGCTTTATTGAAAGCTGAGAGTTTTTATTCAGTAATGTGTTACGGAAATAGCTCTATTCATTTCAGTTCCCATTATATCCTCTCAGTGAAAAGGAGGTTTAAACGTAGAACCTTGCCTCATATATGTAGTTAAAAAATATGCAATCCGATTCTAAATTGAAAAGCTATTAAGTACAATATTACAAATCATTAATGAAATTGCCTTTTGATTAATCGTTAAGTATTAGTGGTTATTATTTAGTATCTGAGTTCCATTTACATTTTTTTAGCAAACATCATTATTTATAATAATAAATATCCATATTATTAAAAACGTTTTATGAAATTTAAACATATAAATTATATTCACATTTGGAACTAATAGCATTATTTTATATTCTAAAAACTTTTAATTTTTTATGTAGCTAATATATTTATTTATTAAATTTTAATTATAATAGAATTCTAAAAAAATTAAATTTTGTTTCGGCAGCTTTTTGGTGAAATGAACATCTGTCTGTGAAGGCAGATGTTCTTAAACCACCGTTCTGTGTTTACCAGTACGGTAGCTATCTCTGCCTCTGGTTTCATACGGATGTATGTCTCGGCCACAAAACAGAGTTGTTTCGAAAATGCAGAGACCCAGCTGCTGCAATTTTTGGAAGGTTTCTCAGCAAGACTCTCTGAAATGCAATTGTGCGATTAGCCGAATCGCTTGTTTTTCAAAATGAACCCTCTCATCAACTGGTTGTTTGCACAAGCACCACACAATACCAATCCGTAGCAGAGGTGGGGGTAAATCAAGTCATAATAAGCCGTCATCAGACCCTGAGTAGGGGTTAGAGACGTCATAAATGTTTTGACTAAATTTTGACGCAAAGATGGTTCCATGTCAACCTTCGATCAAGGAATTTCGAGCTGTAGACTTCTTGTAGTATGGAATCTGCTATCATGGCGACAGAGCCACACTCAGAGTCTACAGGCTGCAGAGCAAAGTTCATGACATTGGTTTTGGATGTGTTTGTTTTGAGATTGAGGCTGTTGAAGTGTTATACACAATAGTTGATTTCAACAAAAATGCGTTCGTCCACAAGAGATTTTGATTTCCCGCTGATACAGAGAGTCGTGTCATCAGCATACTGCACGAATTTTCAGTGCAGTAATGAAGACCCGATGTCGTTGACATACATCACGAACAAAATCGGACTGATAATTGTTCCTTGGGGGCCCCATAGCTTAATTGAATTGGTTTTGAAAGATGATCTGAAATATGGACACCTTGACTTCTGTCGCTTAGAAATGATCTAATCCACAGGTGTCGGATGCCGTGAGATTCCAGTTTTTCAATCAGAGCTATGTGGTCAACACAGTCGAATGCTTTAGATAAGTCGAGAAACACACCTAGGGTGGTATATCGATTTTCAAACCCCTCTACAACAAAGTCAACTAGATTCACTACGGTGTCAATAGCCGATTTGCCTTTCCTGAATCCAAACTGTTGTTCTGAAAGTTATTTGTGTTTGGTCAAAAACTGTAGTATTCTTTTCAGAAATACTTTTTCAAATATTTTGCTCAAAACCGGCAAAATTGAGACAGACTGGTAGTTATTTGTGGAATAGGGATTGCCGTTTTTTGAAAAATTTGGCTTACTTTAGCGGTTTTAAGGAGTGAGAGAACTACACCTTGTTGAAAATAAAAGTTAATCAGATATGTTAATGATCTCAAAATATGCTTGGAACAATTAATAATATATTAATAAATTTATTAATATTATATATATATATATATATATATATATATATAGACGTAAAATTTAAATCATTTGATCTTTTTTGCTGGGAGCTGCTGAATAATTCGACTGAGCTCTTCTTCGCCGGCAGGTGCCAATGCCATTGATGAAACTTGACCATTTAAAATAAATTGTTTTTCTCCTCACTGTGCGTGGTTGTATCTGGGCATTGAAAATATTTATAAGTTACATTATTCTGTATTATACAAGAGGAACATACATTTCGACATTATATTTGGAAATACAAATGTTTATTCTTTAAATTTAAGATATTGCAGTCTAATTAAAGTGGGAATACAAAAACACATGTACCATGCAATTTAAATTAGTATACCACACCTGTGTAATAAACGTAACCGTCACTATTACAATAAAAACTCCCTATGGAACACTAGTACTCTAATTGTTAGTGAGTGTGCATGTTTGCTGTGATACTCATGCATTTATGAATGGTTTAATTTTCACCGTTCCATATTTAGTTTTGGAAATAAAAAATGCACTCTAAAGCTATATACCAATTACCCCCAAAAATTATTTAGTGTTTTTTATGTTTTACGTAGGAGAGGAAATGTATGTGCACCCTTCCTAGCACAACTATATGAAGGGAGTTATAATAATCATTGAATATCTGGTTAAACTTACAATATTTAATTTCAACAGTATATTGAATAAATATAGCAATGACAAACATAAAAGTACAAATTAACAAGAAATACAAAACAAGTACAAATACAATGTTCTACATCAATATACCTTAAGCCAAATTACTTAATTAATATAGGTTATATCTAAAGTGAATTTACACTTTGTGTAACAGTTTGTAAAAAGACGTCGAATGGTAGTCCTTATAAAACAGTGTCAGACACAGCTTCCAGCTATTGTGCCAGTAGCCATCTCGGTAACTTTTTGTAGGAAATTTTCTTCCGAAATAAGATTTGCGCCCCTTGTGACAAACATGAAGTAGTAACCGGACTCTATTTCTGGCTGCCTCAGTAAAGTCTGTTACCTTAACATTGTTGTAGGAGCCTTTACAGCTGGCTATCACAGTTCTACGCAGACTGAGAGGTTTTTAGCATAACTTATAGTGCCTGGCACGTATATTTGTCTCACATTTCCTTCTCATCCAGATACTGCTCGAGGCCAAGTACATATGGTTACAGAACTCACAGTCAAGCTCATTCTATACAAAGGGCATTGTCTGCGCATTAGTTTGATGTAATTCTCAATCGGATTTAACTAAATATACACAATCTTTATGATTAAACCACCTAGTGAGACCTTTTGTAAGCTAAGTGGATAAACGAACCTTTTTAAAAACATACAATACAGTACTCTTAATAATTTGGTGTTGGTTGGTACTGCATTGAGGCAGACATTTATATATACACACATGTTATGGTGTTTTTTGAATTTTTAAATAAACTAAATCATTACTAATGATAGTAATGGTGATAATATAATTTTTTTTAATTAATAAATGAAAATAAAATAAACAATGGACAGCTGTCCAGTTAAAATGAAAATATTGTCAGAGCCTAAGAATTTATTACCATATCTTGTGCTACCGCTTCTAACAAAATTTCACCCATACATAAATCCGATTATTTCGTTACCGTGTTCTTTACGTTTTGGTGGTCTTTATCGAAGAATGCATCCAAAAAGTGGACGTAAATTTAAATTTTTAAAACATAGCGCCGAGATTGTACAATAGAATACAGGTTTATAAATTGTTAAGTACTAGAGAATCACCGATAATCAACATTTTACCTGAACTAACAGCTACGTTGTCTACAATTTTTTCATTGGTGAAAGGAGCCTCTAAGTTGACAGTGCTTTGGGCATCACAACAACCTGAAGCATCACCACCATAGAGATCGTAAGGGCCAATGCCGAGATCCATCATCAGAGGGGTCTCAGAGAGCGTGGCATGGGAAGGCGTCAGCGTACCAACTGAATAGTTGACCCGCGCCTACAACCCCGCAATCTGAGCCCTCAAACAAACCAGCTCCGCCTCGAGCACCTCTATGGTAGTCAACAAACACTTTCTTTCTTCACCCAAAGCTTCCACTTTTGCTTTATTGTCTACTAATAGCTTATCTATATTTCCTACATCTAACTGTACATTTTCTTTAATTCTATCACTTAGAGCTAAATTTTGCTCCGTCAATTCTTTACACTGTTGTTTAAGGCCCATGATGATCTCAGTCGACTCATCCTCCAACAAATTGCACTTCACAGACTTTTCTCTGAAACTGCAGTTGAGAGTCTGCACTCTATTCTCAGTAGCTTCAAGGTCCCTATTACGAGAACTGAGTTCTTTCTCCAGGTCACTAATTTGTTTACACTTTACATTAAGCTGGTTCATTATTTTAGTAATATGTGGGACAATGTTTTTTATGGCATACTCACCAAAATTAGTGGATATGGCCTGTAGTTCAATATGAAGATGAGAAGCAATATGAATCACTTCATTATCAATAAAATATAGGCCGTCAGTCATGTTTAGCAGGTCAGAAGATCGAGTTATTATAGGCATGTTATAACTTATTTCAGATTCAGAGACAGATATTAAATGTAAACAAAACAGTTATAAATAACTAATAACTAACAATAAATAAATACGTAGCAGCCAATAAATGTATTAAAATTGGTCAGCAGTCAATAAATTATTAAGTAGGTCAATACTTAAATAGATTGTTATATATGACAAATAATAAATGAATAACATGCCCATTCATATATACAAATTGTTCATTACATTAAAAGCAGGCAATAATTAACAGAGAATGAAAAACAGTTAATAAATAAAACAGCAGTCAATAAATAAACAGCAACTAATTGTTATATAAAAATTGGTCAACATTCCATAATTATATACCAAATGGTCAATAGTTTATAACAACATATAACAGATAATAAATAAATAATAACAGGTTAAAATAAAATATACAAATAGGTAATTAAATTAAAATCAGGCAATAACTAACAGAACAATAAATAAATAACAACAACAACAATTAACAGTGAATAAATGTATAAAAAAATTCTTCAATAAATAATATTAGGAAATAATAACGTCAATTTTGTTAATTAATATTGTTCTGTACTATTCTAAATTATGCAGTCGGTGCAACGGAAGCAGACTTGACGGTATGCGAGACAGTCTAGACGCCTGCAGGGTGGTAGCCGCAGTAAGGCAATCAGGGCAGCATGCGTGTTGTGTTACTTCGTACGCCGTCAGGGCAGGCACGGCGCAGTGGGCGTTATTCCTGTGCGGGACTACCAGTGCTGTTACGTTGGTACAGCAGCCGAGCAGACCAGCGTGCGGCGTGTACTGATCAGCTGTGCGCTAATACTATTGTATTCCTGTTGTTACAGCCGCTCTCGGCAAACGAACTTTCAGAGTTAGTGACAGTTTCTGACATTAATATACTCACAAAGTATAGCTAGCGTCACCACAGCGTAAGTTCTTAAACAATTTTTATTAGACTACTCAACTCACAATAAAGTCATAGACATTTGTCATTAAGTAATAAAACGGGAGCGATGTTCCATTCGACCAACCACTGCAGAACCGAAATGATACTGATACGAAATGATATATGATACTGAACTACGAGATTTAGTCCTTTATTTCACATAGTATCAAAGTAACACCAGTTTACAAGTTACGTAGTCATTTAATATTTCATAGTTAAAAATATCTTCAAGAAAAATAATAATTTAAATGTATATTTTTTTAAGAAATTGTATTATGGTGTAGGTTTTATGCGTCTATACATAATTGAAAGAAACAAACGTACACACGTATAATCTTAGTGTTCCGAAAATTCCCTCTTTAAAAATAATAGAAAATAAAATTAAGTTATATTATATAACATGAAACATTTATATTTACGGCTGTACACTGTTTGTTTGAATATAATAATCCGTTTGAAGGACTACACTTAGAATTTAATAAATACATGTATTGTATTAATTTTATTTAATGAATGTGAAAAATATCTTGTCTTAAGTCTTACATTTAAAATATATCTACATGAAAAACTAAACGTAGATTTTTGTACGAAATAAAATACCCTATTTTGTTTTATGTTAAATTTGTTAACTAGCTAGTACTCCAATTGTGCATTGTTTGACGGAAAACATTAGGACAAGGACTAGAGGACAGTGACTATGGATAACCCAAACCCTAGTAGCAAGTAAAGTCGTCAGCGTGTGTCAACAGAACGTTGTTAATAGTACGTGAAGATACCTGGCTTCTCCGATGTACTACAATCCACTCCCACACAATCCTATTGGCTAACCCTTACAGCTATACATTGGTAATAGCCCGAATGTGTAAGCAGCTGTAGGTTGAATGTTATATTACCTAATACTGTATAACTGTAGTTCTTAGCTAGTGTAACATGTAAACTCTAATGGCAGGTTTATAACTTAGTAATAAGGTTACCGTTGTCAAGGGAGCAAGAGCTGAATGCCTGTCCCTTTGATTGATGTTAACTAAGTCTCAGTCTATTGTTGTAGTACTAATTAAACCCGTGTATTAAATATTTTTAATCTTATAGAATGTTTAACTTGATCCTTTTTTTAAAAACATACATTAAATATTGAAGTGAGGAGTAATGGAATACTGGTAGTAATGGAGTACTGTATATAACACAAAATTTTAGTTACAGTCAGTAATGTATTATTATTATGGTTTATTATTTTTGCTAATGTCTTATATTATATTTATATCTATGAAAAGACCTCTTTTTAAACGAAATATAGAGAGTTGTTTTGTTTCAATTTTCCGTTTTATATAAATAAGTAATGCAGAAAACTTTCCTAAACTAAGACCAGGGAATCTAAATTCCAGGTTGCATTGTTTAACTTTTATTACAAATCTATTTTGAGTATTTTATGTACGCAGAATATATAAATTACTCATAAGTTAACTATATTATTTAAATTAATTATATCAATAATAGATTTAAGTGGATTCTAAGTAAGTATCTTATCTTTAATAATTACATAACGTTATTTTTTATTTATATTTATCGTGTTTAGTTATTATTTTGGTTATGTAATAAGTGGCATAGCGAAGGAAGAACCACTACAATAAAATTAATACATCTTGATTTCAATTTGAATATTAAGAAATCCTTGATTTTAAACAGTGTTTTAAAGTAAACACGTCAAAATATCAATATTTTTCAAAAGCGAGACAAGGAAATGAGTTGTTATTTACCTTTCGACATGACAGTAACGTTCAAGGTCGGACTGTGGGGACTTAACCACGCATTAAATAGTCTGTCAGTCCGTGTGTCCGTGGTTTCACCGTTTTAGTGGATGGGAAATATTATCTACAAATACGGTATGCAGCTAACATTTCGTTAAGGCTGTAAAATATTTATAATTGTATGCCCTAGTACAGTTTTCATATGTGAGAGCCAAACTGTACTAATAACAAGTCAGTACCATAATTCTAATTCCTATAAGGTTATGACAGTTTCTTTTTAATTTCTTGTTTAGGATCTATATATAATTCGTGAAAGCATAAATATAGAGGCTTTTTAAAATTTCATTTCAAAATGATTATAATATGAATTTCGAATGTTCGGTTTAAGTATTTCAGGTAAAATTCACAATTTAACTATAAATAATCTAAGTTTAAGGGTGTTTTTCAAAAAGTTTTAGTATAAAAATAGTGTTATAAAATCTAATTACAGCATATATGGAATGAATTATTCAAATTTGAAGAGGATATATTATTAAACAAAAAATTATTTTGAAACCTCAATAACAGTTCATATCCGTAAAAAGTAATTATTATATCAACAGTTTAAAAATCAAAGATGTACTGATAATTCATACACAGTAATTTTATTGTTCAGTTTACTATTTGTACGATGTTAATTATTTATATTATATACAACGTATATTTTAGTATTATAGATACGTCAGTCTAGATTCATTTTCTATGAGAATCTGAAATACATACTGGATTGTGTGGATACAAAATTATTCTATTAGTATAATTTCAAATGATCAAAATAAATTAATTTATTACTCTGACTCAATATCTCAAAACAATCATGAAAAACGGATCAATCGTAAAACTTTACATAGAATAAGCGTCCATATCCCGCAAAACTTTTCGTTTAATAATTAAAAAATCAAACCTAAATTTAAAAATAAACTTACGCAATCATATACCTATTTCAAACTGAACATTCCAATTTGTAAGTGACTCTTCCTTCAATAACCTACTGTGTGAGTAGTGTCTTACAGTAATTTCTTCGTTAAATTTTTTTAAATGCTATTACTTATTTCATTTAACTAATCGGTAAAGTGTTTCAAAGCTTTGTCGTATTTGAAGGTTTTTACAAATTTATAAATTTATTACCACTATATTTATATAATCATAATCCTCTATGTGTGTATGAAGTTATATAACGATGACGGGTTGTATATTTGGCATCTAAAATAAATGTTTTAAGCTATACCAAGAAGCAATATTATATTTTATAAAACAAATTTTTTTATATAAAATATGAATTGAATTATTCCTGTGTTACCTACTTGGCACTTCGAACACTAATTTATATAAATTTCTTTTGTCCTACATTTTTAAGCATAGTAAACTCTTTAAGGAATTTATTTTTTTAAGGAGTGGTTAATCGTCTTTTCTGTCTTCTTCTGTCCTATTAGGTGGTTTTATTTATACTAGACATAAGTTCATTGTTTAAAAACAATAATAAAACATCTCCATTCATTTGTAACGTTAGATTTTAAAGGACATTTAAATAAGTAAATGAAATCAGAATTCATATTCAAAATAATGTTTTGTATGTAGAAAAAGTGAAGCGACATTATTCAAATATATTTTTAAAATTCAATCTTTTTCATCCTTCAATTGTTTCTAGAATCTTTCCTATTATAAGTGCAAAATAGCACCAAACTGTACATTTAATAGATCAGACATGTCAGTTTATTTACTTACTTTAATTGACGAGCTATCACATTTTATCATATAAAGTATTTACATATATGTAACTACAGTATGACATATTACATCGACAGTGCAAAATACCACTAATCTACCTATTTACTAGATCAGACGTGCCATTATATTTAACACTTGCTGTAATTAACGAGCTACCTAATTTTAATCAAGAAAAGTATGTTATATAACAGTATAAGATACCAATTATGTTCCAGCTATTTAATCGGTTAGATATGAATATTAATTTAAGACGAATACATGCCTATAATTACACACGAATTAAAAAGCTAACACCTTACTTAGAACTTGAAAAGTCTTAAAAAAACTAATTTCCTTCAGCATCTTATATATACAATGTACCAGTTAACCTCCTTATATTTACTAGCTCGGGAGTGCCGTTTTGTTAAACACACACATTGATAACTTCCTGATAACGACTATACATACCCTAGTTTTCGAGATAATCGCAAAATAATTAGTAGCTATAGTTGTGGAAATCCCCGTAAACATTTAGTTTTTATATGATTTATAGTTGTATAATATATTTGTCATGAGATTAGTCGTATAAAACAAATTTTTCACAAACAAAAACTTAATGTAAAAAATAAGTTTTTATGTACATAAGACGGAGAAAGTTTATTTTTGACACTTTTCAACTAAACTTCCTCTTTTAAAATTCGTAACTTGGAAAACTTTAATCCTATGAAGATTAGATTTTTTATTAAAATATTTGCAGATGTACATTATATTATTTAAAATATGTTTTTGTATTGTTTAAATAAAAGTTGTTTTTATATTATGAACTTAACTGAATATCTTGGCCAGGCGTTTCAAAGGACACGGTTCGCGATTAGTCTGGTTGTTGAAATCATAATTAACACTAATTAAATTTTAAATGAATTTTTAACACCCGTTTAATTGGTCGAGAATTTCGTCACTTTACTGCGGTAGGTGCCTACTTGTTTGAATAAGGAAAATGTTAGTGACGCCCGTAATTGTAGCCGAGAGTAAATAACCAAAATCTTCTTTTTGGTAATATAAGCTTATAAAAGTTTGAATCAGGAATGTCTCAATTAAATCAATCCCCAAATGGCATCTACCTACCAAAGCATATTATATGAGTGTTCACTTCCTCATCTTTACACATACGTCTAACTAAGAAAATTAAAACATAAAAAAATTGATTAATCATAAAAGAAGTAAACATATTTGTTATGAAACTTGAAGTCTTGGTAGTTTATTACCGGTTATGTTTTCCTAACCGTGATAAATATGTATAGTGATATGTTGATTCTATTTTTTTATACAGTTTATTAGTTTGGGTAGTATGATTTAAATATCAATGAACAGTTTTCGATATTATTGGTTATACTTCCAAGTGATGGTGAATAAATATTCTTATGAGTAAGAGTTTTGTATTCCTATATTGTTGGCTGTTCTCAGATGTTAGTTTGGCAGAGCTATATGTATTAAGAATTTTGTAAACTGTACGTTAGTTTATCTAGAGTATAGTGAATATCAAGGCAATAATGTAATACTATTGCCTATTTTGAATAAGTACGGTATTAACGACTATCACAATAAATGTTATGAATATTAAAATAGGTTTCTGGGTTTTTAACTGGTAAAACCTACAACATAGCCTCTAGGGGGTAAATAGTTATTATTGATAATATTAATTTCATATCCTCTCAAATACTTATAAGTTCTGTAAAATAACTGGCATAGAAACTTTTCTTATGGTTCAGTTAAGGATTAATTTGACTTTAGTTTGATTCTTAACCATGCATTAAACATGGAATAGATACATTAATTTTGTATGGGTTTTTTTTCAAAAATTACTTTGGTGGAACAGGATCCACTTTATTTTATACAAGTTTATAGCAAAAGTTTCCTTTAAATGATCTAACCTCCTTTCAGTCATGTAAAACACTTTTGTAGCAATGCAAAAATGTTTTTTTTTTATATTGGCGTTTTACAAATATATTACGATTGTAGTAGAATGGGTATACCAACAGGACATAAATATGAAATAAAGGCAACTATAATAAATTTAAGCAAACTATAAATATTTTTCAATTATCAAACAACATAACTTCAGCACTGTTGGTATGAATACTAACTCAATGGGTACACTCAAATAGTAAACTTCAATTTTTTTTATGTAAAGAATTTTATATATCTTTTATATGTTTGACTTACAAATTATTAGAAGCATGTTTTATATAAAATATTTCTATGCTCTACAGTATAGATAAAAAGTCTAAAATTATGTTTTATACATGTTGAAAAATATTTAGTGACAAAAGGTTTTTCGACAATTGGCTTTGCTTCTCGTTTAGGAAAGGTTATACCAGTAAGATATTATATAATTTAAAATATTAAATTAACTTATATCAATTATATCTAAGTTTAATCTGTTGTTTGGTTTACTGCAGTTCAAAAATTGCAAGACAATATTAGTGCGAAAAAGAAAAAGTAGAGTTTCTTATTATTTTTATTCTTTGTGAGTGTTATAAAAAATTAAAGTACAAGGTACCAGAATAAACATGCTTTTACTGAATTTTTACCGTATTTTGAGAAAGAGATACCAATGAGTAAAAAATTTTATATGTTTTCTTACTATACATGTAAAGATAATTCTTATATTATTGTGTAACATTATATTAAACTTTTATTACGTATGAATTAACCTCCCGTACATCTTCCTCCTAATACAGCGTCTGGAATGTGATGCTGTAGAGACTTGACTGTTGGAATATAGAGCAATTTTTTTGACCATGAAGAAGGTCAAAACGAACGAATTACAATGTTTCGACGTCCGAGACTCGAGAATCCGAGATTTAAACATATAGAATAGTTCAGGTGAATTGGCATTCTCATTATCTCAGTTGGTGTAAAATTGAGCGCTCTAGGATTTTACTGACACGATATTTAACCACGGTAAATCAAACGAGTTTTTTTTTTTTACACACAACGTAGCCATGGCGGAAATAGTTGTTTTTATATGAATGTTAAGTTTAGCTTGGGTTTAACTTCTTCTTAATGCAGGGGATGAAATCTGATGCAGTTACTGATCTGAAACCGGAAATCTGGAGCAATATTCGTATGAAAAAATGTCGACGACGAAGAAGCTCACAAAATTAATACGCAATGGTGAAGACAGTATCTTAGCTGGAATAACTGAGTTTGGAAGGAAAAACTATAATGTTTCGTTTTACCAACAACTTTCCTCTTTTTAAAACCCCTCTTTGATTTGCCATTGCCACAAACTTAAGAGTAAACATGCACAAAAATAATATATACTGTTTGTAAACAAATTACGAATATGTGTACAAATAAACAATAATCTAAAAATAAACACGAAAACACGTCCTCTGTTCAATCATATCTCTTAACTGCGAAAGCCTCAATGCTCATGGTTAAAACATTGCAAATTGTAGTGTGTAATATTCAAAATTTTCCATATTGGCCCAGGGCTAATGTTATATTTTTTGCATGATGTTATAATTTTTGAAAAAACATTCAAATACTTCACGAATGCATTTTAGCATAAACATTATATCAAATTAAAGATAAGAATTTTTTTATTAATCACCAATACAAATTATAATTGATTTTACCTAGTGTTTTATAGCAGACCACTATTGAATTGGTGTTCGAGTCTTGGTGTATTTCATGTTTCATAACTCCTCGTAAGCGTTGTCATAGTATGTTGTTACATTATACAATAAATTTCAGCACTGGGCACTAAATGTTAGACAAAAGTGTAAATCCCATCTAAGTTAACCACAACTAATAGTTGTAAAACAAACAAGGAATAAAAGTAAGTAGTAGGTGATAAATTACTTTCTGTTTCCTTCTAACCAAAATAAATATTATGAAATCATGAATATATATTTTTCATAAAATACTCAATTGTAAATTTGTCATAAAATCTGTTAAAATAAATGTAGAGACCTCTAGTTTGCATTATTGGATTTCTTTTTTTATTCCCTTTAAAATGAGGGGTCACATGATAGGGGTTTCTATTTGAAAATATTTAGTTGCCCACCTTTACCCCCCTTTAGAAAAGGGGGGGGGGAATTTTCAACAACTTGAAAAATTAAAAAAATATGTTATAATAGGTAGGGTCAAGGTTTGACATAGATATCTCGGGCCGTTTAAATTATATCCAGGTGTGCCAGGACATAAAACTCACTCTGTATGGTAAAGTAGTATTATATGTATCTACTTATCTGAAAATTAAGAGCCAGAATGAAATCGATGTCATTAAAACTAAACGTTAACGTCACAATCATACATTACTAATAGCTTAGAATAAGAAATACCGTTCATCGGCTCTTCCACAAAGAAAACACGTGTTTTATCAAGAACTGCTTTAAGTTTGTTTTAATATATGCCTTAGTTGAGAATGTTTCAAACTGTGAGGCAGAGCAATGAATATTTAGGGACGAACATAAGACACAGGCCTTTTGAAAATGTTGCTATTGTGATGCGGAATGATGAGTGTATCTTTGTTTTTAGTGGAATACAGGTAATTATATTTAGGGAAATACGGTAGGTTTTTGAATTTTAATATCGTGAGAGAAAAAAATAAACAGGGAAGTCAAATTTTAAAGATTTTCATCAGTAAATAATACTTGAAAACTGTCACGCCTACCCAGGTCGCACATCACTTTAACATATTTTTTGTAGTTTTATAGTTATTTGTAGTTATATAGGCACTTACTGCATGACGTACATGATTGACATGTTTTCACTAATGACATTTAGAGTCAAGATTCATATTAAATAAGATAGCGTCAAATGTTGCTTTTGGATCTTAAATGTTGAATGTGGGGTTATCAATGTTTAAAAAAAGTAATTTGAAGAAAACCATGAGCTGAACTTTTTAAAGTTAAGACAAACCGTTTGCAACAATGCTGGGTGTTTGCGCTTGGATAATGTCACTAGTATTGTCAGCGGATTGAAATAAGGTACTCTTGATATATTTGTTCCAGTCTCTTACATACACAATAAATAAAAGAGAGCCAAGTTTAGAACCTTGGGGAACACCTACAGTTAGAGGCAAACAGCTATATTTACCCTTGCCTATTTTATTGGAAATTTTAACACATTGAGAACGACCTGCAAGATAATAACGAAACCATTCAAGAGAAAATCCTCTGCAATTGTTAAGCTTCATCTCCACCAAAAGACGCTAATGATTGTCGGTATAAAAAGCCCGAGATGGATAATAATACGTGCCAGCAGTGATTCTTCCTGCATCAAGAGATAAGAGTGCAGTCCTTAGTAATTCATAGATTGCATGAGTGGTTGAACTGTTTTAAGAAAACCGAATTGGGTAGGTGATAGTGAAAGGTTTTCTGGTACAAATTCAGTGAGTCCATTGTTAATGAATCACTAAAATATTTTTCTTAGCGTACGAAGTATTAAAATAGGTCTATACTCTTTAAAAGAACACTTACCAACTTTCTTAAAGATTGGGTCAACTTTGATTCATTTTAAATCTAAAGGAAATACACATACATAAATATAAATACCTACTTTAGTACTAGGTTATTCTATGGCAATTTAAACGTAATAAAACTAGTTACTTGTGCTTCTAATCAATATTATACTAGGAGATATCTGAGCCTAGTAAATAGGCCAAAAGTCTGTGTAGCACAGTGTAGTAACAAATAACTTAGACTATTGAAATTATGCCGATAGCTGGGCCTGATTATGACCTGAGTCTAAGTTTCATAGCCGATACCATTCTAATTGTTATTGGCATGTCAGTTCAAAGCATTATATTATGTTAATAATAATGCCATTTATTGTTAAAAATTATTTTTAAATATGAATATGTGAGCAGATATAGGACATTTTCCATCTCTTTATAGTAAAACATGGAACTCTGCGAAGTTTTAACATTCTCAGCAAACGAAATACATCTTGTATCAGCATTACGGGTGATAGGCCTCAAAGACACTCAGAAAAAATTCAAGTTTTGCAAAATCAATTCTTGTCTATTTACAAATGAAGTGGCGAGAAAATAATTCTCGAGATATCTTGTCACATGAATGATTAACTTTTTTTTTCTGAACAATGTATTTTATATCAGTGTTTAAACAATTGAAATGTACACTCCAAGCCAACTTAAAATTGTCTAGGTTGTGTAGATATAATTAATCTACATATATTAATAAACTTTTTTATTTGTTCAATGAATAAAAATAACATTTTAAAGTCTGTCATGAGTATACTGAGTTTGTTTACAAATGTATTTATTCAGTTAGTTTCTTAAATTCTGTTAACATCATAAATTACCCATGTGAAAATATTTGTTAACGCTGAAGTGAATTCCATGGCGTGACATACACTTTAATGTAAGTCAATGTTTTTTTTTGTAAAAAATTAAGTTTCGTACACAATTTCAAATCTATAAGTTAGTTAGTTTTCGAGATATCGTGCGGAAAGACAGACACACATTGAAAATTTCCAGACCAACGAGTTATATTCTTCGTTAATAATCAGCCACTAAAACGTAACGTAGTGTATATTGGCTAACATACAAGTTTTTCATTGTAAAATAATGAATAATAATAACTTTAAAATATAGTGTATAATAATATTTTATAAATATACTTACATAATAGAAAATAATAACAAGTTCTCTGGATAACATTCTAATATGATACAGTAGCGCAGGCAACATGAAAGGTTGAGATAGAAGCAGCACTCAAAGTAAGATAAACCGATGTATTACTTTTACTGAAATATTCTGTCACCTCAGAATCA
Source organism: Homalodisca vitripennis (assembly GCF_021130785.1). Taxonomy (NCBI): domain Eukaryota; kingdom Metazoa; phylum Arthropoda; class Insecta; order Hemiptera; family Cicadellidae; genus Homalodisca; species Homalodisca vitripennis. Next base: position 134,347 of record NW_025776795.1, on the reverse strand, counting down.
AGAGGTACTTAACCAAAGATGAAAAGCTCTTTAGTGTCAATTAGAATAGTGTATTCCAGAATTAATGGAGAATGAGGTAATTCGAATCCCAAACTGAAGAAGTGGCACTTGCGTTCTTGAGTCTGTGGTAATTGGCTTTATGAGTGTTCCTTTGCAAGTCAATTGTTATCTTGAGTGAAATGGAAAATGATTCATATTTGAGATTTCTTTAAGGGTTTCTGTAGAGTACTCAAATATCACTCTAAAAATAGTTTGTCACATAAAGTAAACCGTCGTATATACGAAAATGAACTTTAAGACATGGTATTTAGTAATGGTTCTTCACTCTATCGTACATTACAGGCATGTAATGTACGATAAAGTGAAGAACCCATCTTTCCCATCCCCATCTTTCTTATTATTAAGCTGCCATTCCATTCAAAAAAGGCCGTTTGCTCCAACGACGATCTTTAGGAAGCGTAAAAACTTCATAGTTTCAAAAGAATTCCTCTGAATAAGTAATAAATAAACAATAAAAAATATAAGTTAGTGGTTTAGATAGTAATTATTGTTTAATTTCTATATTACATATTGATGAACATGAAATTTAAATATTTAGGTACCTATTACGTCATAAAATTGAGATATATCCAGTACCATATGCTAGTTCGTCTAGAGATTGGTAAACATGAAATATTTCGTAATATCAAACTTTATAGCTTTGAAATATTTTGATGTTTCCAAACTTTATAATAATCCATAATGCGCTGAAAAGTAAATATATTACCCATATGAAGAAATTTGTTTAGAAAAATATTCTATTTGGAAATGGGGAAAATGTATTTCAAAAATTTAGCTTTCAAGACAGTGATAATACATGGTTGATAACGAACAAAATTTATTAACAAATAATTGTATTTCTTTCATTTAAATAATTGTCCTGTTCGCTTAGTGAAAGATTTTTATCATCCATACTAAATTTTTGTGTAATATATTTTTATTATATAGCTTAATTATAATTAGTTTAAACAAATAGTCGCATGCGTATAACATTTATGTGTTTTGATTAGCATTATTTTAGATTATATATATTAACCTACTGTATTACGAGAAATTATTCGGCTACTCGTAATATTAGGTATCCGTTTATAAAATTTAAACAATGAAACGAATTCCGAGTTTCTTGAAACAAACAGCTTGAGCTTTTTATAATATATCTCCATTCACAATATACCTGATGTATCTCGAACGTGGCATCCTCTTTTCCAGTAGTGTCCCCTGTTGTATTAACCGAATGGTGGTTTGTACAGTCAATGTCAAGTTTATACATCTAATACAAAACTATGGCTTTGTATTCATACAATATGTCTGATGTATCTCGTACCTGGCCTCCTTTTTCCAGTAGTGTCCCCTGTTGCATTTACAGAATGGTGGTTTGTACAGTCAATGTCAAATTTATATATCTAATACAAAACTATGGCTTTGTATTCATACAATATACCTGATGTATCTCGTACGTGGCCTCCTTTTTCCAGTAGTGTCCCCCGTTGTATTTACAGAATGGTGGTTTGTACAGTCAATGTCAAGTTTATACATCTAATTCAAAACTATGGCTTTGTATTCATACAATATACCTGATGTATCTCGGACGTGGCCTCCTTTTTCCAGTAGTGTCCCCCGTTGTATTTACAGAATGGTGGTTTGTACAGTCAATGTCAAGTTTATACATCTAATACAAAACTATGGCTTTGTATTCATACAATATACCTGATGTATCTCGGACGTGGCCTCCTTTTTCCAGTAGTGTCCCCTGTTGTATTTACAGAATGGTGGTTTGTACAGTCAATTTCTAGTTTATACATCTGATACAAAACTATGGCTTTGTATTCATACAATATACGATGTATCTCGTACGTGGCCTCCTTTTTCCAGTAGTGTCCCCCGTCGTAGTTACAGAATGGTGGTTTGTACAGTCAATGTCAAGTTTATACATCTAATACAAAAACTATGGCTTTGTATTCATACAATATACCTGATGTATCTCGTACGAGGCCTCCTTTTTCCAGTAGTGTCCCCCGTTGTATTTACAGAATGGTGGATTGTACAGTTAATGTCAAGTTTATACATCTAATACAAAACTATGGCTTTGTATTTATACAATATGTCTGATGTATCACGTACGTGGCCTCCTTTTTCTAGTAGTGTCCCCCGTTGTATTTACAGAATGGTGGTTTGTACAGTCAATGTCAAGTTTATACATCTAATACAAAACTATGGCTTTGTATTCATACAATATGTCTGATGTATCACGTACGTGGCCTCCTTTTTCTAGTAGTGTCCCCCGTTGTATTTACCGAATGGTGGTTTGTACAGTCAATGTCAAGTTTATACATCTAATACAAAACTATGGCTTTGTATTCATACAATATACCTGATGTATCTCGTACGTGGCCTCCTTTTTCCAGTAGTGTTCCCTGTTGTATTTACAGAATGGGGGTTTGTACAGTCAGTGTCAAATTTATACATCTAATATAAAAACTATGGCTTTGTATTCATACAATATACCTGATGTATCTCGGACGTGGCCTCCTTTTTCCAGTAGTGTCCCCTGTTGTATTTACAGAATGGTGGTTTGTACAGTCAATTTCTAGTTTATACATCTGATACAAAACTATGGCTTTGTATTCATACAATATACGATGTATCTCGTACGTGGCCTCCTTTTTCCAGTAGTGTCCCCCGTCGTAGTTACAGAATGGTGGTTTGTACAGTCAATGTCAAGTTTATACATCTAATACAAAACTATGGCTTTGTATTCATACAATATACCTGATGTATCTCGTACGAGGCCTCCTTTTTCCAGTAGTGTCCCCCGTTGTATTTACAGAATGGTGGATTGTACAGTTAATGTCAAGTTTATACATCTAATACAAAACTATGGCTTTGTATTTATACAATATGTCTGATGTATCACGTACGTGGCCTCCTTTTTCTAGTAGTGTCCCCCGTTGTATTTACAGAATGGTGGTTTGTACAGTCAATGTCAAGTTTATACATCTAATACAAAACTATGGCTTTGTATTCATACAATATGTCTGATGTATCACGTACGTGGCCTCCTTTTTCTAGTAGTTTCCCCCGTTGTATTAACCGAATGGTGGTTTGTACAGTCAATGTCAAGTTTATACATCTAATACAAAACTATGGCTTTGTATCATACAATATACGATGTATCTCGTACGTGGCCTCCTTTTTCCAGTAGTGTCCTCCGTTGTATTTACAGAATGGTGGTTTGTACAGTCAATGTCAAGTTTATACATCTAATACAAAACTATGGCTTTGTATTCATACAATATACCTGATGTATCTCGGACGTGGCCTCCTTTTTCCAGTAGTGTCCCCTGTTGCATTTACAGAATGGTGGTTTGTACAGTCAATTTCTAGTTTATACATCTGATACAAAACTATGGCTTTGCATTCATACAATATACGATGTATCTCGTACGTGGCCTCCTTTTTCCAGTAGTGTCCCCCGTTGTATTTACAGAATGGTGGTTTGTACAGTCAATGTCAAGTTTATACATCTAATACAAAACTATGGCTTTGTATTCATACAATATACCTGATGTATCACGGACGTGGCCTCCTTTTTCCAGTAGTGTCCCATGTTGTATTTACAGAATGGTGGTTTGTACAGACAACGTCAAGTTTATACATCTAATACAAAACTATGGCTTTGTATTCATACAATATGTCTGATGTATCACGTACGTGGCCTCCTTTTTCCAGTAGTGTCCCCCGTTGGAGTTACAGAATGGTGGTTTGTACAGTCAATGTCAAGTTTATACATCTAATACAAAACTATGGCTTTGTATTCATACAATATACCTGATGTATCTCGTACGAGGCCTCCTTTTTCCAGTAGTGTCCCCCGTTGTATTTACAGAATGGTGGATTGTACAGTTAATGTCAAGTTTATACATCTAATACAAAACTATGGCTTTGTATTCATACAATATACCTGATGTATCTCGTACATGGCCTCCTTTTTCCAGTAGTGTCCCCTGTTGTATTTACACAATGGTGGTTTGTACAGTCAATGTCAAGTTTATACATCTAATACAAAACTATGGCTTTGTATTCATACAATATGTCTGATGTATCTCGTACGTGGCCTCCTTTTTCTAGTAGTGTCCCCCGTTGTATTTACAGAATGGTGGTCTGTACAGTCAATGTCAAGTTTATACATCTATTAGAAAACTATGGCTTTGTATTCAAACAATATACCTGATGTATCTCGTACGTGGCCTCCTTTTTCCAGTAGTGTCCCCCGTTGTATTTACAGAAAGGTGGTTTGTACAGTCAATGTCAAGTTTATACATCTAATACAAAACTATGGCTTTGTATTCATACAATATACCTGATGTATCTCGTACGTGGCCTCCTTTTTCCAGTAGTGTCCCCCGTTGTATTTACAGAAAGGTGGTTTGTACAGTCAATGTCAAGTTTATACATCTAATACAAAACTATGGCTTTGTATTCATACAATATACCTGATGTATCTCGTACGTGGCCTCCTTTTTCAAGTAGTGTCCTACCTTGTATTTACAGAATGGTGTTTTGTACAGTCAATGTCAAGTTTATACATCTAATTCAAAACTATGGCTTTGTATTCGTACAATATGTCTGATGTATCTCGTACGTAGCCTCCTTTTTCCAGTAGTGTCCCTCTGTTGTATTTACAGAATGGTGGTTTGTACAGTCAATGTCAAGGTTATACATCTAATACAAAACTATGGCTGTGTATTCATACAATATACCTGACGTATCACGTACGTAACCTCCTTTTTCCAGTAGTGCCCCCTGTTGTAGTTACAGAATGGTGGTTTGTACAGTCAATGTCAAGTTTATACATCTAATACAAAACTATGGCTTTGTATTCATACAATATATCTGATGTATCTCGTACGTGGCCTCCTTTTTCCAGTAGTGTCCCCTGTTGTATTTACAGAATGGTGGTTTGTACAGTCAATGTCAAGTTTATACGTCTAATACAAAACTATGGCTTTGTATTCATACAATATACCTGATGTATCTCGTACGTGGCCTCCTTTTTCCAGTAGTGTCCCCTGTTGTATTTACAGAATGGTGGTTTCTACAGTCAATGTCAAATTTATACATCTAATACAACAGTATGGCTTTGTATTCATACCATATACCTGATGTATCTCGTACGTGGCCTCCTTTTTCCAGTAGTGTCCCCCGTTGTATTTACAGAATGGTGGTTTGTACAGTCAATGTCAGGTTTATACATCTTATACAAAACTATGGCTTTGTATTCATACAATATATCTGATGTATCTCGTACGTGGCCTCCTTTTTCCATTAGTGTCCCCTGTTGTATTTACAGAATGGTGGTTTGTACAATCAATGTCAAGTTTATACATCTAATACAAAACTACGGCTTTGTATTCATAATTTGTAATATACTATATTTTATGGATTTAAACAGGAGCTCTACTAGGTATTCCTTATTTAAACAGGAACTTTTTTTAAATTGGTAAGTGCAACTAACTCACTTGAACCGAATTTTAACGTTATAAATCTATACGGGGTTTACTGATAAGGCGATCAACCAATGTCACTTATATTTAAAACATAACAAGTACAAAGATATTAATAAAGCATTAAAAATATAAGTCTTGTTTCCTATTCTCAGAACAACTACACAAACCATGTTTACATTACTAAATATCCAAAGGTTTTAAACGTAACATTTATAATAATATTGATAGTTTTATCAAAGGTAAAAGTCTAAATAATTTTGTTTACTTTCTAAACAAACCAAATAATATAATTTTATACAAATACTACAATAATAGAAAAGAAACATTTTCATAAAGTCTATATTACTCGTATATACTTAGAAAATTTTAGATTTTTGAGAAATAATTGCGCTATTGATAGTCAGAATGTCCAAATTTGCTCACTACATGACACTCCAAGCTGGGTGATGTTTACATTGCTCTGATGTTAACATTCATAGTATTTTATTTAAAATTTGTACCTTTTTCCATTTAGCATTGCAATGAATAAATAATACTTAAAAATTTTTTCTTATGCAGACTGAAAAGTAATGGGGATAACGTATTTTTATATATTGCAAATAAATAACACTATACATAACAAATGCAGTTTATTACTTATGTATTGTCGATAATCCTACTGTCGTTGTTATACTTTATTGAATACTGATAGGATTTATCATTACAGATCACAAACTTCTATATCACACAGATTGAAATTGGTACATAAAACAGTAGTTCGTATACAAATGTTCTTTTATTTATATGTAAATGACAAACAACTTCCTCTCATTGTAACTAAACGTATTGAAAACATTTTTAAACTACACAGAATAGTAATATTAATAAGCTGTGGCTTCTTGGATGAAATAACTAAAATGGCGTCTTTATTTTTAGAGGATTAAAATGAAATGATACCATGATAAATGTACTTTGAATTTCCATTGTGCACTTACTGACCGATTACAAAAGTAACCGATATTGGTTCTAGCTTACCTAGGTTTTACTTAAAACGAATATTAGCCAACGGTAATTAGGTTTAACTGTTACTTTTGTTAAGCTAGATCAAGCCATTTTATTTATAAAAATAACACAAATTTCAGGTGTTTTGTACTTACTACCTAGTTGATTTACTATGTTCTATTCGCGGATCTAGCTTAGGTTACATGGATTAGTATTATGCTATTATCTTGTTTTATTTTCACTATTAAGTTGTCAAAGTTATTATTTATTATTAATAAATACATAAACAAACATAGCAGAAAATTTTGTAGAGAGAACGTAGAAAAGACTATTAAGGATTCCATCCGTTAACTGAAAACAAATGTGGAATAACAAGATATTGATTTTAACTTATTTAACAGTATTTATCTTAGTAAACAAGGTTTTAATTTCATACATCCACTTTATTATTGTTGATATTTTTTATTTTGCTTGTTATTTTGCGTAACTATAGACTATTAATGTTATATAAAATTAAGCCAAACGAGTCGATCGCATATTGAGAAATCTTGAACAAGTTTAAAAATAAATTGAATTATTATATTCGTTTACTAAACTTATCCTATGTTTTCACCAGAATTAATAGAAATCTGGCACCTAAAATAAAAAAGAATATACCAAAATATTAAGTTACTGTCCACTTGTCAATTACCCTAAATATAAAAAGAAATGCCAATGTTTATATAAAAAATTTGAAACATATCTGTGTGTCATTAGGCTAGTAGGTTAAGGTCTAGTTTGAATAAGTTAAATCCAAATTTACGCGTAGATACATTTCTGAATTAATAGGAAAATCAGATAAGTTTCTATTGTAAATATATAAATTCCATTGTTTAGTTATTTTAAAACATTGAATAATACAGAGATAAATTCACCTACTTTGCAATCAAATTCCACAGATTCACGTGGCATGAGACGAGAAATGTACAGTACGTGTGTACTCTCCCTTCTAGATTATATTATTTGACCGTTTCCTTGAAATGAGATTTCTCTGGACTATGGTTAAAATTTTTATGTTATTTGTACAAAACTTTAGATTACAAATAATTTTCCAGGTCACTCCAAAATGCTTAAGTACACATTTTTAACGTGTTTTACCCTTTCTCCGGACACAGAGTTTCTTTTCTTCGTGATATCAGGATTTAGTCTGTTTACAAGAATACGCTTTTTAGTGAGTATCTGTTTTTAATATAGCCTATTGTTTAGTTACGTACTCTCCCCTCTAATGTTTATTTCCAGATCGTTTCCTACCTTGGTGAAATATATTCGTCTACAATTTTAAATCTGGAAATTCCGTTGTTTAGGTCTTTCAGACAATTGAAGGCCACATAGGAAGAAAGACTTCTTTGCAATCAACTGCAACAAGTTTCATAGTGACTTTTAGCCGAGAAATGTAAAATAAAATGAAATTAAAGATGTCTTTATTGAACATTATTGGTGAAGGTAAGATCAATAGTCTTCTCTTACGTAGGTACACATAAATTTATAAGCGATATATTTAATGTAAATAGAACCACAGTATAGACTAAATTAATGTTTTATATTCAAATATGGTAACCTATATTTATATCAAATAATCAAATGAAAAGATAGTTCTTCATGAAGTGAAAAAAATAATTAATGAAATAAAAATATATTTATTAATATAATTATAAATGGAAATTAACAGGCATCACAATTTATAAAAAGTTATTATCCCATAACCCTATGCCACGAAATTTTTAACTCGACGAAGCCCGAAACAGATGGTCCTTAACCGCCTCCCGAAACAGTTTACGAATATCTCTGATATGATCCGAGAGATTATTCCATATTCGAAAACTGAAAGATTTACTGTAAATAAAGATCTATGAACAGGAATAGACAACAAAGACGCTCCACGTCGAGTATTCCATTTGCTTGTTTCAGACATAAAATTAAAGCGTTGAGACAAATAAGGCAAAGAATGTATTCTCGTTTGTACGTATGTTCTTTTCCACCGATGTATTTAATCTGACTGTTTCCTGCCTTAGTGAAATAGATTCTTCTACAATTTTAAATCTGGGATCTACAACTATATACTGTTATTGTTTTATTAGTTTGAGTCTGGAATTGAATGAGTATTACCCGATTGGTGGCCACAGTAGCAGCCATTGATGTTAACATTTGTCTGTTGACATGAAAAAATCCTCCTGCAGAAAACTCGAGATGCTTCTTTGAGAGCTGCAAGAAAAAGGAATTCAACTGTTTCCTCGGTCCCGGCTTTATGTTTGGGTTGGTTATCAGCTTGATGATTACTGGAGCCGTCTCCTGAGCCGCTCGAGTGACGTCAGAGCTTGAGGAGACGATCATAAATAGGTAACATGTCGTAGAAACATGCCAGGATAAACGGTGTAATAATTACTTTTGTGTCTTTCACTACAAGATGTAAAAATATAAAATATAGAGAGGACGTGACACGTAGAAAGTTATGGAAAATGGAACCCAGTAACAGGTCACTGTAGAAATCATTGTCATTGCATAGAGCATCAATAAACAGGTGGTAGGCAATCATAAGAGAGTTGATCCTGTCATTGGTGTTACAATACTGCGTGAGACGTGGATGTGGTGGATTCCATTGTCGCATTGACTGTCTATAAATGTCGTTGTTTACTTCTTGTGTAATATTCGTATGGATCATTCTAAATCTTTCGGATATGCAGTGAATTATAGGTTGAAAATGGATCAATATAGAATACTGCTCACGTTGTATGGTAATGAAACTAAGATTACTTAAGCTATTCATTATTACAGCTGTGTTATTGTGTGCCAAAGATAACATCGTGTATAAGCGCACTAGGTAAGCAATCATAGAGTGGATAATGATATAACTATAAAAGCGGTAGTTTTTACCCTCAGGCTGTATTTAAGGACTGTCATTTGTAGATTGCGATCAAAGCTATTCAAATTGTTGCAAACATCCAGGAACTTTGACTACTTCCTGCCATAGCTGTTGAACATAACAACTTCTATCCATATGTTGGAGACAGCGAGTACAGTTGCAGTGAATAAAGTAGTGCTCGATTCTTTATTAGGTAATATGAGTGAGTATCTGTTTATAAGGATCGTGTAGATGTTAAAGCTCCAAAACCCTGTTTGGAATATAGTCACAATTAAGCCCACCAGAAAACTGCTGGATAAAAAGTCAGCTTCTTGGTTCCCGACGGTTCTATCGTATATTTCAGAGGAAACCTCATAAACACTTGTCAAAAGAATAGGCCACTTTTTGAAAGAATATTCATATTGACACAAGGACTATAAGACTAACAACATAAAATGTTATAAAATCATGAATGTATTTCAATATCCAGAAAAAGTAAACTTGTTAGTTTGTAAGAGTAACAATTAGGTATTACTCAGTATATATGTACTGTAAAAGGTAATAGTTATCTTTGCCCCAAATTCTTTTTTTCTTACGCCTGTATGGGGATTTTAATGCAACCTAAAACATAGCACTTGTATAAATCAATGTATTGTAGTTCTTTCCCTTAAAATACCATTAAGCGATGTCTATTCTCTATCCCTTCTTATAGCTGTCAATATGACTGAGTTGATAAATTTTACATTGGCATTTAAAACAGAGTCACCCTCAGGGGCGGTCTTACTTTCAAGGCCGTACGGGTAATGGCGACCCCGAGGTACCCTAGCTAATGCTCCAGATCCCTTCTCTTCTTGTTCTGGAGGCCTATGGCTGGCACACTTTTCTATGTGTCAGCCTATCTCTCTTCTTCACTCTCTTCTATCTGAGGTAAAGTTCCTCAACTCTTCGATCTAGTTTCCCTTTCATTTCTCCCACTAGGGGCCAAGCCACGGTGGAACAGCGTAGGCCAGGGCTGAATGGCTGGTGGCAAACCAGTCTTTACTATGCGGACTCTGGACACCGGCGACCCTCCAGTTTAAAAGCAGCTTACCCAGGCATGCGGGGCTCTGTCTGGGTGGACCTTCCATTCCCTAGCTTCTCGTGGGAACAACATGGAAAAAAACAAACACAAAAATCAAAACAAACCAACCCTTGAAACAGTTCCTGAAGCTGTTTCAAACCTACCTCTTCCTGCTGAGGTAGCTCCTGAAGCTACCTCGCACATACCACCACCTGGCAACACAACTCAAGAGGTTGTTATGCCAACATCCCTACCTTCTCCTCAACAAAGTGCCTTAGGAACACAGGAGGTTCCATTGCACACTGAAGCTCCCATACATGGCAAGGCTTTATCTGAGGAAGGCAGCACAAGCGCTGAGGAAGCAAAATCCCTTCAAGATATAGAAGATCAGCTCCTCAACAGCCCAAGCACTCCCAAGTCTACAGGTACGCTGGATGATGCCACAGAGCAACTCGGCAACCTTAGAATGAAGAGGCCCAATCTCACCACTGCTCAAAGAAGAGAAGCACTAAAGGCTAAACTTCTCGAAAAGGGTGAAGCTTTTGACCCTTCCAAGTGGAGGAGGGGGAAAAAGAAGAGGAAAAAGAATCAAGAACGGCAGGAGGTCTCAACTCCGGGCCCAACTGCGGGTGCCAAGGCGGGGGTGGGGTCGGCCAAGCGCCCCAGAGGCACTTTGGTCACCCCGCCCTCCGCGGAGGGACCCGCAAAGAAGGCTAGGAGGGAAACCCAAAAGCCCGAAGCCCACGATCCCGAGGCCTCTGGTAGCACACCCAAGGCTACCTACAGAGAGGTCGCAGCAATCAAAATGGCCATAGCCCTCGATGGCTACCCGGAAGCGAAGCTAAGTGCAGAGCAAGGAGAAGCCATCGAGGACGCAATTATGGAAGAAATCCAACCCCTGGAGGATGGTTCCGTTCCATCGTTTGCGGGCACCTACCTAGAGAAAGGTGTTTTAATTGCTTCCTGCATCAACGAACACACCAAACGTTGGCTGGAAGAAGTTATTCAAAGGATAAAACCTCTGGGAGATGACATCTCTCTGAGAGTGGGACTGCGTAAGGACATCTTGAGGTCCACTAGGGTGTTTTTCAGAGCTCACCCGAAGCTTCTGAAGAAGACACCTGAAAAGGTACTTGAGATGTTTAATAAGCAGAACCCCAACCTGAATGTAAACGAGTGGAAAATCCTTCCATCCAAGCCAGACCCGAAAGGTTACGGATTCGTCTGCTTCCTGGACGAGGTCTGCTACAAGGCTGTGAAGGCTTCCAACTGTAGAGCCAACTTAGGACTCTGGCAGGTCTCAATTGTCTCCTCGACAGTCAAGGACAATGCCACGAGTTCTACAAATCAACCTCCAGCACAGTAGAGCTGCCTCGGCAGCCTTCTGCCAGTTCTTCCTCCAGGAGGGATTTGATCTGGCATTGATACAAGAACCATGGCTTCACCAAGGGAGAGTGGCGGGCCTAAATGAAACCAAAGGTAAGTTAATTTACTGCACCTCTCTAAGGAATGTCAGAACCTGCATCCTGTTGAGGAGAGGCTTGGATTTTCTAACCCTCAACGAATTCTGCTCCAGAGATCTTACTGTGGGCACACTGACCTGGAAGAATGGAGGCACAGTGCAGAGCACAATTGTAGGCTCCGTATACCTGCCATATGATGCCAGGGAACTCCCTCCATCAAGAGACCTAGAGCTCCTGGTGGAAGAAGCACAAGCCAGACGTCAACAACTCCTTCTAGGTTGTGACGCCAACGCCCATCACTCTGCTGGATGGGGCAGCACAAACACTAACCCCAGAGGTGAGGCACTTTTACAATTTCTTCTAAGTAGGGACCTATTTATATGTAATAAAGGTAACCGCCCTACGTTCGCAACACGAATTAGACAAGAAGTTATTGACATAACAATCTGCACACAAGGTATACTTGGAATGGTTGATAAGTGGCACGTAAGCGAAGAGGCCTCATTATTGGATCACAGGTATATCCGCTTTAACCTGCAAGATGAGGCTGCAGAGGTCCTCTATCGCAATCCCAGGAGGACTGACTGGTTGGGATATAAGTCTGACCTTCAGTCACAGTTGGGATCGGTAGGCGGAAGGGTGCGATGCTTCACAGACATAGATCAGATAGCTTCTGACCTGCAGAATGCTATAATCAATAGCTTCCACGACAATTGCCCATTGCGACGGGGGAAGAGTCGAACCAATACTAAGTGGTGGACTGCGGACCTCGCTCGCAAAAGGGCTAATGTCAGGAAGCTGTACAATCAATGCAAAAGGAGCCGTATCTGGGAGTCCTATCATAGAGCTCTTACAGAATACAGCCTAGCGATTAAAAAAGCAAAACAAAGTTCCTGGAGGCAGTTTACACAGAAGGTAAATGAGTTAAGCGCGGCAGCTAGACTGCAACGCTTACTAGCCTCAAGTCCAACCGGTCACTTGGGATCTTTAAGGTCCCAGGGAGGTCAACACACTTCCGGGTCTAGTGATAGCCTCAAACTTCTCCTTGAGACTCACTTCCCTGACTGTATCTTTGAGAATGACGACACTGGAACGTCTGGTAACCGCGAGGCAGGCTCACGGCCAAGAGCTTGTCGTGGTAGCTGGGCCATTGCCAGAAGGATTGTCACTCTCTCTAAAGCCAAATGGGCAATTTCTAAATTTGCCCCTTTCAAATCTGCAGGAGGGGATGGAATCTTTCCGGCCCTGCTTCAACAAGGGCCGGAGAATCTCCTTACCCTTCTATGTGAACTATTCAGGGCGAGCCTAGCCTATGGGTACATACCACAAGTCTGGCGTCTCAACAGGGTGGTCTTCATCCCTAAAAAAGGGAGAGCGGACTACTCTGTCCCTAAATCTTTTCGTCCCATCAGTTTATCTTCGTTTCTACTGAAAACATTAGAAAGACTGGTGGAGAGGCACCTGAGAAAGGGAGTTCTCTCAGACACTCCCCTTCATCGCAACCAACATGCATACCAGCAAGGCAAATCCTGTGAATCAGCACTGCACCAACTAGTCAGTAGGATTGAGGATAGCCTGTCCGCCAAGGAATTGGCATTGTGCACCTTCATAGACATTGAAGGAGCTTTCGACAATGCCAAAGTCACTGCAATGGTAAGTGGAGCACAGCGACGTGGCCTCGAGCCAGCTCTGTGCCGGTGGCTTAGGGCCATGCTGTGCTCCAGACGGATCAGGGCCGATCTTAATGAAGTATCGCTTGTGATCGCACCCACAAGGGGATGTCCTCAAGGAGGCATCCTGTCACCTCTACTGTGGAACCTAGTAGTAGATGGTCTTCTTGAGGACCTTACTAACAACGGAATCTATGTCCAAGGATATGCAGACGACATAGTCCTTATGGTACAGGGAAAATATACAAATGTTGTTGTTGATATCATGAATACCAACCTTCAACATGTACACAACTGGTGTCAGGGAGAGGGACTGAAAGTAAATCCCTCTAAGACAGTAGTTGTACCATTCACTAGAAAAAAGAACCTAGAGTCTCTTTCTAGGCTGAAACTCGCATCCACTCAGCTGGAGTGGTCAAAGACAGTCAAATATTTAGGACTGACTTTAGATCATAAGCTTACGTGGAATGATCATCTTAATAATATCCTGCACAAAGCAAAGTGGGCGCTCATGACGTCCAGGAGACTTGCAGGATTCTCATGGGGCGTAAAACCCCACATAGCACTATGGCTTTACAAAGCAGTTGTAAGGCCTCAAATCACTTATGGTTCATTAGTCTGGTGGACAAAGGTGAATCAGGTAACTGCCAAAGCCAAGCTTGAAAGCTTACAAAGGCTTGGCACAATCTTTGTAACCGGAGCATTCAGGAGCAGTCCCTCAGCGACCCTCGAGGTGGCTTTAGGACTTCTACCTCTTGATGTCCATATAAAAGCTGAAGCGCGTAAGTCAGCTTATCGGCTGATGGTTGCTGGCTTGTGGAGGAATGGCGCGTCTAACGCGAGCCATGGCGCCATCACTGAAGCTGTAAACCCAAGCGCTATTCTCGAAATGGTCTCCGACACAATGAGAACGGAGTTCGTATTCAATAAGCCATTCTCTGTTGACTTCTACTCCAGAGATGAGTGGAAATCGCAAGACAACATCCCAACAATAAGAAAGAGCTTTGTCTGGTACACGTATGGCTCGCTTATTAAGGGTAGAACTGGATATGGAGTGTTTAGTCAATCCCCTAGAACTGCCCTTAGCGGTAGTTTGGGTCGGAACTGCTCCATATTTCAAGCCGAAATCTATGGTATCCTAGCCTGTGCCAACCTAGGCCTCACCAGAAGGTACCAGGGAATGAACATCTGTATAATGTCAGACAGTCAGGCAGCTCTTAAAGCTCTTGACTCCAACAGCATTTCATCCAGGCTTGTGTGGGAGTGCTTTAACACTCTCTGCAAGCTTGGATCACGCAACTGTGTGCGTCTTGGTTGGGTGCCGGGCCACACAGGCATAGGTGGCAACGAATGCGCCGACAGGCTTGCCAAAAGCGGAGCAAGCATGCCATACACCGGTCCAGAACCGAGTTGTGGTATAAGCAAGTCAGCCGCTTACCAAAGTATAAACAAATGGTCCAGGAAGACACACCGCGTGCGGTGGCAGAGTCACCAAGGACAAGCACTCGGCAAAAGACTGCTTGCCGATTCTAGCTCCGGATTCACCAGATGGCTGATGGGGCTGGGCAGGGATCGGGTTAAGCAAGTGATTGCCTTGATCACTGGACACGGCCACTTCAGGAAACACCTAAACACTCTAGGTTTACGAAATGAGGCCTCGGAGTGTAGACACTGCAATAAGTCTGAAGAGACTGCAAAACACATAATACTGGACTGTGAGAGACTGGGAGCAAGGAGAAGGGCTCTTTTCGGTGACAAACAACCAGGCGACGAACCAGATGCTAGTATCGGGGAAAAGCTTCTTAGCCTAATTAAGGGCACGAAGATAGGCTTACCCCTCTAACATCAAAGGGGCACACAATAAGCTCAGGTTGACGTGTGAGGATCTATGAATCCACCCCAATATCCCAAAGGAAAAAAAAAAAAAAAAAAAAAAAAAAACAGAGTCATTAATGAAATTGTTACACGAGTTGAACACTCCATTACGACACTTTTATTATTGTACAGTTCACAATAGATACACGTGTGCAATGTCGTATGTATTTATTGAATTTATAATGTTTTAATTACAAACGCATTTAAAAGTATTAAAAGAGTGAGTACATCACAATACATGACACTTGTTTCTATGTGTTATTGATGGAAATGTCGAGGGATGTTACTATACGAGATCATTGTTTGAGTTCATCAATTGTAATCTTACTTTAATAGAAAATTGATTTAGACTAAACCATCAAAAATAATAATTATAACAACCTCCAATACTGATATATTTTCCCTATAAATATTAACTTGTTGCTGGAAGTTTGGTATTGTTATCCTTAAAACTTTAAAGATATATCATAATAAGTTATCTTCCTTGGAAACATGTCTAATAGCAGTTTTTATCATTCAAATTAGGTGTAACTAGTTGAACAGTAACAAGGCTTAAAATTACTATAACAAGGCCCAAATAAATCGGTTGCAGATAAATACTTTCCAGTATGCATGAGTTATAGCTTCAGGAACAATTTGTTTTCTTGTTAAACTGATGAAATATTTTTTAGCAAAACGTTATATCAATAGAGATTCTCGTTTATAACATTTAATGTATAGCATGACACTTATTTCAGTACTCTCTTATGAATATACTAAACAATTCATATTATTTTCTTAAAAGTTTTTTGGACCCGATTATAAGATACTTATAAAGTCTGCTTTAAATTAGTAATCAAAACCCTACATTATCAGATATTGAGACACTTAGTAACCAAGCTGTTACATTGTATATTATAGCAAGAATAGTAATGGAATATAATACGTTTACTACCTAGGGATACAATAGTGGTTTGTAATTACACTCGCATTATCACAGATTGAGGCTCTAGCCAAATTGTTATAAATGATTTGTGATTACACTCACATTATCAGACATTGATGGTCTCGGTAGTGAAATTGGTAAAATTTTATATTATAGATTTAATAGTAATGTGATATAATTCGTTTACTATCTAAGAAACTGTAGTGGTTTGTCATTACACTCACATTATCAGACATTGAGGGTCTTGGTAGCCTAGGCCTTAACATTGCATATTACAGTTAAAATAGCAATGCACGATAGACCCTATTGTATAGATCTACGCAGTCGTTGTATATATCGATGGTATTGCTGTTAACAGTGAAACAACCATATGTTGGTGACCGCCCACGATTCTGGGTACAACCATCCTCTCTGGTTAGAAGTCATTAAGAAGTGCCAAGTTCTACTTACCGTATAGTTCTAGTTCCCGTTAATCCGTTCATATGGACCATAATTCATCGTAGTCTTTACAATTTAATAAAAAGGTGTGGTTGATAGCGTCGTGTGTAACAGCGACTACCGATTAGGTACTGTACCAAACTGTCATCAGACTCAGATCTTATCTTATCTTCTAAACGCAGGAGTATATGAATGTCGGGGCAGTCCTTATTTTAGCCACCCCAAAGATTAAATGAGTACACGTGAACGTTATATAACCAGTTATTCAACAGTATAACTTTGTTAGTCATGTTTATTCTGTAAAATTAGCAGGAGAAAAAGATATTTCTTTATGTAAAGAAATTAAGTAATATAATTCTAATTTTATTAGCATGAAATACTTCCATTATAAGGGTACACTAAAAAGAATTGTAATATGACACACACACACACACACACACACACACACATATACATATTATATTAGTATTAATTTCATCAAATTAACCAAGAATTAATAACGTATTCCAAAAATATGCAATTAAAACGTAAACCAAAATGTGATACAACATTGATTGTGGAGCATCTGGGTTCTATTTGCTTCTCTCCACTGTCGTTGAGTTTTTGTTGAGGAGAGTATTAATCTTTTTTTAAAGAACGAGGTCATTGTTAAGAATTTAGTTTATTTTGAATAAGGCTTTTTTGAACTTGGATTTTTTTATCTCTGATACAATACATTGCAACTGAATCTGGAGGAGAGAGGTTTATGTGTAATATATGTAGACAAAAATATAGTTAATAAGTAGTCATTTTTGAAATGTCTTAAAATGAAAGCATATCCTAAACTCATCATTATATTTTCTAAAGGTAATGACAGATTGGCTAGCGGGATTGTAATGGGACAGTTGTGACGTATCAAATTATAAATCTCTACTAGCCCCTTAAAAAACTCTACATTGACATGTATGGACCTGTATATAGATCTTCGTGTCAGAATTAATCATAGGGTACGACTTCACCAAATTTACCTGGATCATCTCTCTCCGCAAAAAATCCTGAGGTAATGTGGTGAAGGAATTAGACGACAATATATTTCAATCCTTCGGTTTACCTGAGGGTATTGTGAGTGATAACGGTACCTATTCCATTAGTGAGAGTATAGGTCCAAGTTATTTCCATGGAAGTGAATCTTTTAACGACTAGTCCTTACTCTCCCAAGGTAATCATTTGGAGAGGTATTTGAGGAATATGAATTTTAATTTATAGCGACAAGAAAAGGACGTGGGACTCTGATTTATGTCGGATTCAATAGACGAGAAACTCTTTTCTAGATGATAGTACACCACATATTGCGTACTCATTCTTGTTTAATTTGACACCCAACATTGAACTAGACTTCAAGTGGAATATGAAAGAACTTATGGGGTTATTGTTAAAGAAAGCAGTTTTAGAAACATGCGGAGGCCTTAGATCACGTACATAAACATTTCGTGAGAAATGCAAAGCTGAAACAAAATTATTGATTGAACTCTGAGTTTTATTTTAAAACATTAGAACAATATTTCATACGTGTAGTTGTAGTTGGTGCTCATTAGGAAGCATTCCTCAGGTATAACTATTCAAAAACTATTTTTATACCGACTTGTAGAATTGATTAAGATGTAACCCTTGAATTTTATTCAGGGTTTTGGACCGGTATTCCAAATCGTTATATTGGTCAATCAAGATTATAGGCTGGTTTGGTGGCTAAGAATCGTTAAATAACTAGGGTACATAAAGCGTCAAACAGATAAGACCTATTTCGACCTTTATCCTTTAGTTTGGTAATCATAACAAATTATGTTTTTTATTACATGCATATTTTAGAGGCAGTGGGCATGAGATTGTGATTACAGATTTATTTGCGTCACAATGATCTCGTATTATTTAGTATATTAACCTAGGTTGCAGTAGCATGCATTAGTATATTTCACCGCCCGAGAAAGCGATCGTACAACAGATATTAAACGTAATGTTATTGATTTCTTGTATCACTGAAGAATAGGGTACTTCATGAAGCTCTAAAAAAAGCTCTTTACTTCACAATTCTTCTATTATGATATACATGTTTTTACAAATAATTGATCACATAAATAAACATTATCCTAGGTTTTCCAATCACTTTTATTTTTATTTTTTTTCTTCAAACATATTTTTGTTATTAACAATTACTGGTGCTTATTAAACACTTATCTTAGTTTTATAATTTTAATATAATATTAATGTTATGACTTAAGATTTATGACACACGTCGATGATAAATAACTCTAATATACAAAAATTATAATTCTTTTTTCTAACATTTACTGCGAGAAAAGTTATAAAATCTCGCGTTATCCTTTTATTAAGTATGGGTTAGTATGTAATAAACATAATAATTTGTAAACTACTGTGTTTTTGTATTTATTAGCAAATATAAGTGTTATTTTATGTTTATAAGGTTTTTTATAGTAATCGTGTTATTTTTGAACCAGACTTACTTAATTTATGTTATTAGTTGTATGATGAATGAAACATGTTGAGATAATTATATGCATGTGCTGATTGTCTTTAGTTCCCATCAGAGTCATCATTGTTAGAAATCGTAAATTAAATTGTGGAGAATAAAGTTGAGATCGCAAAGGATTTTTAAAGGAAGAGAAGAGAAGAATAATTCAGTTCACGTCATCTTGGAACAAGAGCTGGTAAAACTTATAAACGGTTACGAGTAAGGGTATTATATGACAAAGTTCCCAACGTCACAAATATACATGACTCGTTTCGTGACTTTACGAAAACCTCAAGAAGCACAGACATTTTGATGTCACGTCTTTGCATTTTATACCCAATGTTACTTCCATTCTCTAAAGGATCAGGTTTTTGTTACACCCCATACAAGATCGATGATACAAATACATGAACAATTGCTGTGTTTAACCAAATACTATAAAAAATTTAAAGTCATAAGCCTTTATTAATAAGTTTTGAAATGGAACTAATATAAAATAGTATGAACGTCCTATATTTTAAATGCGATTAAAAGTACTGATATAAAAATCAAAACTTTAGTAATTGGTTATGATATCTAGCTACTATCCAATAACATTTATAAAATTATCATCTGCTCAACCATATTTGAAATTTATTATACACCATATGGTTCATTCATTAAACTCCGTATTTAGCATTACAAACATTATATTTATAATAAAAAACCGTGATTAATGTTATAAGTTCAAAAATGAATTTTGACCTAAAATCCAAAGTATATAAATAACTTAGTATGAGCAAAAGTTGGACAGATATGAACAGAATATTAACGACGGTTAACAACAAGACCCATACGTTGTGTATTTACGGTTATTTTAGATACAGTTAGAGGACCATTGTTACTTATCATGATTAGACTGAAAACCTAAGCTGCCAGTCAACAATGGAATAGAGGTTATAAACAATTTCACGGATATAATCAAAACATTATCGACTGTTGACAGCAAGATGCTTTCGTAGAAACTATGAACATAATTTGTAATGTAAATGTAATTATGCAATGCACACAGTACCTTCATAACATAGAATGTTTAACATTATAAACAGCTTAAATAAACTCAAAACAAACAATACAAGAAACATTTTGTTTTGCTTATAGGTTAGTAAAGCTGAAATATCATTATAAAAACTGAAAAAAAGTTTAAAATTGAACTGTATAACTTAAATACATTAACGACACACAGTCTCTGAGTCTACAAGATATTATTAATACTGCCATTGCTCTAACCACTGAGATAATAAGCTAGTAAAACTTAAATGATCCAGGTCCCCTTATATGGAACCATTTTAATGAAACTCTACATAAATGATATTTTTTAGCATATGTTAGGTGTTATAACAATTACGTATGCATGAATAGTTTTTACAACCCTTTCGCAGAATATTAAAGGGCCGTAGATTCAGTAAAAGAATGGAATATGATGGAACCCTATGAATTTACTTCAAAAAGTAGACATTTTATTTAACTGCTGTATTTATTTCAGTGATCATAATTAAAATATTCAAAAGCTAAATAAAATCACAGCTGGTTTATATTATAGATTTTGTGTGTGTAGGCGCATGAATTTCTGGTTCGAGTCAATTATATGTCTTAGGCTACAGCTGAATTTTCCAGCACTGAAACAAAACTCGATACAAAAGTCTACTTTCGACCTTAGTAATTTATGTATGTTCTATTTAAAAAATGTAAGTAATTTCCTTTCACAGTTAGAACTTCAGTTAGTTATAACTAGTTTGGAACTACTGTATATTGGACACAAATATATAACTATTTATTCTGTTGAAAGAGTATTAATCAAAACTTACATTGTAACCTTGCCTATAGAACGAAAGCAATATCAATATACAGTGACAAAAATCATGTGTCAGATCATTGGCAAGTTTCTTGCCGATGGGACGGGAGTCCCTAAGCTATAAAGGTTTATAGTGCAATACAGATTCAACCCTGTTCCATCACCATTTGCATGCAATGACGGAGCAAGTCTTATCTCACCCAGACGCCTAATAAATATGCAAATTCTGCTACAGACTTAAAAGGCTTTATTCATATACAGCCTTATATGTTTGATTTTAGGGTGACATATGATCTGGTAAAAAATTTAAGGTAATATACAAGCAAGAAAAACATCTCAATCGTATATTTACTTCAAGAATATGATGAATCTCGTTAATTTAGATGGTTATTCATAATACTCAAACATAACGTCGTTACGATATTATCGCAGTGTCCAGTGTTTAATTTTAAACAACCAAGTGCATATAAATAAATGTTAGCTGGTGAATAGTGGAGTGTTAATAATATAGGAAATAGCTTTTATTACCAATAATATATGCATTTTAACTTATTATTATCGTAGAACAAATATATGTATATCCGTATTAACTAACTTGTGCGTGTATGCTTCTGCTACATCTTAGTTGAGGACTAAATCCTGATATAATATATGCTTGTAAATGCACATTCTTATTATAAACTAGTTTGATTAATACACACGCTGGCAATGGTAAGAAATGCCGAAAGTTACAGGAGAACTTGTATTTGACTGTATGACGTAATAAAAACTCGAGAACTTTGTTTGCTTTTGCAAGTCATCTTAAAGAGCGAATAGTGACGTAAGCAAGAAATTAATTAGTGGAAAGCTTGGATAAAGGCCATATAAACAACTTACTTTACAGAATTATGTTACTTGTTTTCTTGATTAGTTGCCCAACTTGCTTCTTCCACCTAATGATGTAGTTCCCAAAATGCAACATATCGCACTTCCATCTCGGCCTTGTTTGAGTCTTAAGAAACATACAAGTAGATATATGAGCTGGGCCACAAAATATTTAATATTTTAATACGTAATAGGTGTTTTTTTCTAGAATATTTACCAAATATGTATAAAAATTTCCAGTAAAGAAAACACACTTATCACATATATATTATTAATACTCATGACAAGGCAGTGATATTTAATTTCTTTTAGAAATCAGTATATTTTTGCATTGAATAAGAATTTTTCCATTTTTTTCATCCTAAAGAAGGAATAATTAGAATAGAATAGAGCAAAGTAATAGGTAGAAGTTCATCCACATCAGAAATAAGTATTACATTTTATTTTAACTTCCATATAGAGTGTAACAATTGAAATGCCTGTATCTTCGTTTTAAAAATGTGCATATTAGTCCATGAGTATTTAACTCCGAACTATCTGCAAAAATGTTTGAATAAACCTCTTTTTGGTGTCCTTCAAGAACATTAATTATTTAATATTATCGCTTATGGTGTAAGAGATTAAATAAAGACTGTGGATAATGTAAATGAAATAATATTACCCATGACTTGCTGACCTTTGAAAGGTTAAATATTATTTCTTCCGCTGACTTATTAACAATGTTTCTCACAGGTGATATCCTTCTGCGAGTAAGTAGAGAACTGTTACTTGTTACTGTTAAGTCCCTAAAACCGTCTTAATATAATATATATATATATATATATATATATATATATATATAAAAACTGTATATATAGTTTTCGAAGTGATATCTCGTCAAAAGACGATATGGGGATGACACAGATCCTATGGTTATCGGTGACAGTGAGCCAAAGACATCCCATTGAGACGGTATCTATTGTGTCACACATCAAAATTCTAGAGTCTTATCGTAAATAATTATTTCACTTAACTCCATAGAAAAAGGTTTATGTTTTTGAGGAAGATATCGCAATTCCACCGGAATTGTTGCACCAAGGAGTTAATGCCTTTCGACTAATCTATATATCATTTCCAAACCACTCTTGTGTCTAATAATGTCTCATACTAAACATTACATGACTATCTATATAATGCTATAAACGTATTTCTATTAGGATGAAAGTGTTTATTGAGCTCGGTGTGATTTATAGACTTATAGATTTATATATATATATATATATATATATATATATATATATATATATATTAGTTTGATTAAGGACAATATACTTTGTTTGGCATTTATATTTTTACTTGAGTTGATTTTAATTTATAAACATCACATCTGACTCTTATTAATCGACCAAAAATTAATTTCTCCTGCGTTTTGTTAGTTTTACTGCGACTAGAGTTTTTATAGTAAAACAGTATTCATGATAAAACTAAATTTTAGTTTTTATTACAGAATTGAATTTAGATTTACTTGTAGCAAATGTAGAAAATTTAAAATCTGTATAATAAATGCGTGAAAGTCTTTGTTTTAACTCCGTCTAAATATCACACATTTCAGAAACAAATAAAGTGAACTGTGGAACGTGATTATTATGTATTGATAAAAGCAAATCACATCTAGCATAAGTAAGTATAAGAGTAAATCCATTAACACGTTTTTACCTGAAGCAGAATTAATTTAAGTATGTCTAATTATTTTAGCATGTGAATTCTCACTGAACTTAGTATCGCAAGTTAGTATGCGCACTTGATCATGCCTATTTCAACAGTTTGTCCTACTTTACAGCAAAAATAATGTAAAGATTCTCAATTTTTTAATAGTAAATTTTGCCTTTAAAAACAAGGTTATGAGATAATAGATATGTTGTTTCTTCTTAATTAATTTTACTCGTTTAAAGGTTAAAGACAGTGATTTGTTTATTTCATTGCAGTTCACACTCTACGTTTTCGACAAAATGTTTTATTTTCAAGAGCAAACGCGACAATTCAAATATCGCCAGATGTTTATAATTGACCATATTAAAATATTTCTCAAAAAAATATTAAAACCATGTATTATTGAAAGTTTATGGAAATTCTTTTTACAGTTATAACTCTAGTCAATGGAAAATTGTTTGCAACTATTTTGTACACCAATGTATAACAATTTCTATACTGTAGACGTTGCATTTATATAAATTTGCATTGTAACCAATTTCACAACCAGCTAGTTTTAAAATTTTGCTTAAAGAACAAAAACAATAGCAATATTCATTGACAAAAGCTTATGACAGATCATTGACAAATTTATTGCCGAAGGGAACGGGAGTCCCTAAGCTATAAAGGATTATAGTGCAATACAGATTCAACCCTGCTCCATCACCATTTGTATGCAATGACGGAGCAAGTCGCCTAAAGACTCTCACCCAGACGCCTAAAGGCTTTATTCACAATAAGCTTTAAATGAACGATTCTGTGAACAATGCAAGAATATTTGCAAGAAAGAAACATTTCGATTGTATATTTTTATCAAGAATCTGCTGAATCTCGTATTCATTTCATAGGAATTCGCTTTATATTACCAATCATAGCTGCATTAGATTTAATTTAATTTTTGCATAAATAACTACATATCCGTATTATGTCATTTTTTCGTTTTTGCTACTTATTCTCTTTAGATGATCACTTGTAATCCTCCACGTAAATTTAAATATTTCTTACCTTATTAACATGTACACTCTTAAAACTGCAACACAACTTGGAAAAACGTGATAACATAATAAATGCTCGTAAACGTATAGAACTTTCCACAAATGTTTATAAATCTGTACTAGACATCGGATTTACCCAGATAAGTTAGGTCTGCACATTATTAGTTTAATGCAGCTATTATGTGGTGTTTAAATATTAAATGGGTGTAGGAAAGGCGAGGACGAATTTTCACTTGAGCCAAAACATTTCATATCATTGAACATATACAGAAAATAACACATATTATAATTGCTCTTGACTGACCAAAAAACGATTCGGCAAACAATATTAAATCTTAGTTCATTGGATCTACTGATACCAGGTACATAAATCTACATACGTATATCAGCTTTTATAATCTCATTGCCCCCATCACCACACACCCTTCTGATAATTTCATATATTTATAGTCTTGTATTAACAAAAATAATAATTGCAGCAAAGTGAAAGTTTATGCTTCCATATCCCCCCCCCCCACTTAGATATATAAAATGTTTTATACATAAACTGCACTATCCCACCACTCACGCTAGTAAATGTGTATGAGATTTTACTAACTGCAAAATTGTTCAGTTCCAGCATATTTCAGTCAAAGGGGACAGGGGAGACCGGCAGAATATACTCCCTCGTGTGCAGGCTTCAAAAACATTTAACATTACGGGAGATCCCCACCCACGTCAACAGTCATCCACGTTTTAAATAGAGTTATCGTGTAGCCAAACCATTTATCTCTACACTTGCGGTTAGTGATGTATAATTTTAAGGTAACCCGTATATAGGTTATACATCTGTTATTGTAACAAGTATAGGTTCTAGTAGCAGGTATACATCTGTTATTTTAACAAGTATAGGTTCTAGTAGCAGGTATAAATTTTAGAAATATGTTAATGTGAGATGTGTATTTCTAAACAGAACACGAAAACTCATTTTGGTGCTAACATAAAAAGCTATCTCTTATGCATATCTTAATGTATTTATTATGACATAAACATATTCCTACGTACCTTTGTTGAACTGATTTATTTAATATTATTAATATAATAACTCTTACATGATGATAAGAATGTTCCTCTAACTCTTTACGATATATCGTATTTTACGTAAACTGTAGTAAATAAAAATGGTTGTATTTACCTAATATTCTATAACTTGACAGTTCTAAAAACAGAAAATAATGTTAAAGCTATTTACGAGTTTGAAGTTTAAAAACTGAATAGCGTTCTAGTGAGGAAATCTTGAAACGTACTCAGTAAAATAGTGTAATTTAGTTTCTGCTGAGTAACAACTGGACTCAGCCACTCAAGAATTTATCCGAGATAAAGTAACGCCACTTTTCAACTCAGTGAACCGTTAAGCCCGAAGTGCACCTTTAGGCTTGTAGCTCACATCTATCTGGACTTTCAAGGTCAAATTCGTCGCTAGATGTAAAAAGTAATATATGGGCTTAAGTTAAATTAACCGTTGCTTTATAATATTAAAAATATATAATTTTAAATAATAATAATTTAAGAATTTACAATATAAGGTAAATAATAAATGTGTTCATTTTAGTTTGTCTTTTTGCTATCAGTATTTGCTAAATCTGTAATCAGTTCATATTTGTGTAATTTTTTAATTAGTCCGGTTCTAATATTTTTGTTATATATTTGATTTATGCCTTGTGTTATATATATATATATATATATATATATATATGTGTGTGTGTGTGTGTGTGTGTGTGTGTGTATGTGTGTGTGTATATGTATACATACATTACGTATATGTACACACACATACACACACATATATATCACAAGTCAAGTCTTATTCCACAAAAGAAAACAACTAATGTTCCGAGTTAGTGAAAAATACAGGAGGCCTCGGAAGCGTGCCCCTCCCAAACTCGGAGCAAATCATAAAAAAAAACAATCACATGCCACTAGTGGGAAGAGACAAAAACGACAAGACTTCGAGAACATGATTTATAATTAAAGAGGTGGCAAACATTTCCATGTAAAATACAATTACTTCAGCACCACGGTGCACCGTGTAACTTAAGAACTAAATAACAACAGATAAAATTCCAATATAGACAATAACATAATAAATAGAAATAAATAACATAATAAATAAATAATATAATATAATATAGCAATTTGATATATAAATAACAATTTCAGGTACGGCATGTAGGAAAAATTATCTTTAACTGGTAATTTTTATGAACTGAGGGGAGGGAAAAGGTTGTAGAATTTCTAGGCCCACTAATTTTAAAAAGTAATTTGGTTTCAAGTTTGTAGCCGAAAATTAAAAAAAAATATTTAAAGCCAATTTTCGAAGGAGGCGGGGGCTTAGTTGCCTCCACGAATCCGAATTAAAGATGAAATCCTCCCCTTCAGTTCATGTAACTAAACTAAATAAACACTGGCTAAGTACTGGCCCTCCTCCAGATCTAACATCTGGCAGCGCTCCCTGCACCCCAGTCCTCGCAAGTTCAGTATAAGAAGTAAAAACATTTTTGATCCAACCTTGTTCCAGAAGAAATGAATGGGAGTACTACACTCCGGTTGGATGCCGGTCCAATAGCGCTGGCAGGGCGCGGGCATTCAGTTGACTTCAGTGCTGTGGGCAGACTCGCCGCATCAGTCTCGCTGACGGCACTCACGGGGACCCTGCCGAAAGTCGGAGAATTAGCCAGCCATGGAGAAACGTGAAGAACAGAGAACAGCCAGAACACAGTAAGCCTCTCCAAACGTGTCTCCGAACAGTCTGACCGCTCCGAACAGTAGCCGGTGCCGGTGCCGGTGCCGGAGAACAGCTGGTCAGTAGTCTAGTCAAGGTCAACCAGCTGACCTCAACCAATCAGTCCAACCAGGCAGAAAATCAATACTTGACGGAGTGACTCCCCCACCGACTGACAAGAGTGGCCGAGGTGGGAAAATAAAAGACAAAAAATAAATTGTCCAAACTGAGCCCCGGCTCAACCTCCCCCACTAAAAAGGGTGCAACCCCAAACAAAACCTCTCCCCCACTGAAAGAAGAACCAACAAGCTCTGGCACAGGAAACGGGAAGTCGAGAACCCTAACAGGAAACGAAGTCCTGAGCAGGAGGCAGACAAAACACGATCCTCCTGAAATTTTGAGAGGCGCCTCTCTTGGAGAAAGAAGAAAATAGAAAGAGAGTAAAACGACACCACAGGGAAAACCAGGGGTGATCAGTCCCCGGACACCCCCGCAGCCGCACCAGTATCCAGAGCATGACCAGAGGTATCACCACGGAAGGCCTTCAGATGAGAAACGTGGGCCTTCCGCCACAACCTCCCCGATACGGGATCAACCAACTCAGCAGTAACTGGGGAGAGAAAACGAAGAATCCGGTGAGGACCTGTCCACCGATAGCAAAGTTTGGCTGCCCGTTTATCCACGGCCGAACTGACCGGATGGGCCTTACAAAAGACAAGATCCCCCACCTGGAAGGGGTTAGCAATACGTCCCTTATTGAATTTTCTCCTCACCCTTTCCCTAGACTGTAGGAGCTTAACCCTGACTGCTTCCCAAGTGTCACTCACATTGGGAGTACCAGGCACTGGTAGAAGACTATCCAGACTCCAGAGATTAGACAAGGGATCAGAAGGAGGACGACTAAACATGACCTGGAAAGGCGTGGAATCATGACTTTCGTGAAGAGCAGAATTGAAGGCTAACTGAAGCCAGCTCAGGTTTTCATCCCAGGTAGTTTGTTTCTCAGCGTGATAAGCGATGAGGGCGGCTCTGAGATTGCGGTTGAACCGCTCAGCATGAGAAGGCTGGGGGTAGTAAGGAGATGTCGTAACATGTTTGATTCCATGCCCAAAACAGAAGCGATGAAAACTCCCTCGACACGAATTGTGTGCCGTTGTCTGAGACGAAGGTGGCGGGCACTCCAAAATTCTGTAGAAGGCGGGACTTGAGTGCCTTGACGGTGAGCGACGCCGTGGCACTCCTAAGAGGAATCAACCAGCAAAACTTAGAGAAAGCATCCACAGCGACAAGCAGGGAGGTGTTCCCTGACTTGCTACGGGGAAAGGGTCCCACATAGTCAATGAACACCTTTTCAAGAGGCCGCTCCGCCACCTCGGAGGAAAGAAGTCCTAATTTGGTATTTTGTGCTGGTTTACTGACCGAGCAAAGATGACAAGCTCGTACTCTACCAGCAATGTCTCTGTCCATACTCTTCCAGATAAACTTATCTCTGATTTTAGCGATGGTCTTGTGAATCCCTAAATGACCGCCCACGGGAGAAACATGAAAATAGGAAAAGACCATCGGTATGAGGGCACTCGGCAGAACAATCTTGGGACCACCTCCGCGTCGGGCACGACAGCAGAGGACACCCTTGGACAAGAAGTAAGGAGAGTGGGCTTCTCCCTCCTGGAGCTCACCAATGATGTTTGACAACTCGGGGTCTTGAAGTTGGTGAGAGCCAAAACTCTCAAAGGCAGCAGGGAAATCCAACATAACAGTCCCACACAACGGTGCTTGAGAATCAACAGGATCGCTGGGTAGATGATACATTCTAGAAAGAGCATCGGCGACGACGTTTTGGGTGCCGCGAATGTGCTGCACCCTGAATTTAAAGGCCGCAATTTTGACAACCCAGCGACCAATCTTCCCGAGTTGTCGAGGATGGGCCAATAGCCAGGAAAGAGCCTGATTGTCAGTTTCCAGCAGAAATTCGGAATGCTCTAGGAACCTCCGAAACTTATCCATGCCGAAAACGACCGCCAGACACTCCAGCTCATAAATAGAAGATTTCTTTTCCTGAAGGGTCAAAGTCCTAGATGCAAAAGCTATAGGTTGCCGAGCGCCGTCGAATTCTTGAGAAAGCACAGCTCCTACAGCACAGGATGAGGAGTCAGTCTGCAAGATGAAGGGCCTACTAAAGTCCGGTATTCGCAGCACAGGAGGTTGGATAATGGCCTCCCTAAGCAGTTGAAAAGCACGTTCTTGATCTTCACCCCAAACGAACTTTGCGTCTTTCCTTCTTAAGGCGTTCAGAGGGGCGGCCACCTCGGCAAAGTCAGGAATAAACCTACGGTAGAAATTAACCATGCCGATGAATCTGGCAACACCCTTGGCATCCTTCGGAGGAGGGAAATCCCGAATGCCTTGGGTCCTGGCAGGGTCTATAGATACACCCCTAGACGACACGAGGTGACCGAGAAACGATATTTCAGACTTGGCGTAAGACACCTTCTCCGGATTGACTGTAAGGCCAGCCCTACCCAACCTAACCAAGACCTCCTCAAGATGTTTAACGTGTTCCGTGAAAGACTCACTGTAGACCAGAAGGTCATCAAGATAATTAAAGACATACCTGAACTTCACATCGTGGAAGATGGAGTCGAGCAACCTAGTTAACGTTTGGGCCCCCACAGCTAGCCCCATAGGCACAGATCGGTACTGATACAAATTCCACGGAACACAGAAGGCCGTGAGAGGACGTGATTCCTTCTTCAACGGAATCTGATGATATGCTTGGTTCAAATCAAATATAGTGAAAAATTTGGCCTTACCGAACCAATCAAAAGCAGAATGGAGATCGGGGAGAGGCACTGAGTCTATTTCAATTTTGGCATTAAGTTTTCTTAGGTCAACCACCATACGATGTTTTCCACTAGGCTTTGGAACCAAGAACGCTGGACTGGCATACGATGAGTTTGAGGGCTCAATAACTCCTTGATCCAAGAGATCCTTGATGATACCACGCATAACCTCCATCTTTGGAGGAGCCAACTTGTATGGGTGGGAGCGTACTGGCTGAGTGTCAGTCAGACGAATTTCGTATTCAATGAGATGGGTAGAACCGAGCTTGGGTGTGAGGACCTCCGGAAATCTTGAGCAAAGCTCACGGAGAACCCCAGCTTGCTCCTCATCCAAGTGACCGAACGGGTCCCCAGGGGCAGAAACTTCCTCACACTCCACCTCCACAACCTGCGGCGTCGATTTGCATTTATCAGAAAAGGGGACTGACACTCGCCGATTGAATTTGAAATAAGACTGGCCCGCCTGAAGATCCAGCACCAAACCAGTCTTTTGAATAAAATCCGCCCCCAAAATACAATCCATACTCAGGTCCTGGGCCACAAGGAAGCTCCACACCCATGAAAAACATTCAACCTTAAACTTGATTGAAGCCTTCTTCGAAATTGGAAGAGGGGAATTAGAAGCAGTCCAGCAAGTTAAAGAAGACTCCTCGGTGTGCTTCACCAAACCTAAACTTGAAATGGCTTCAAAAAGACGGGAAGAGATGAGGCTACAGGCTGACCTGGAATCAACTAGGGCCTTATGCACTGAGTCTCCCACTAAGATATTGATATAAGGGCACACCGAAGATGCTGTCCTAAGCCGTAGGTTTCCCTTTTCTGCTAGGCTCGTAGTGTCCAAACTATTAATCAAATTTTTCGCACAGGTACTATTTTTTTGAAATTTTTTCTTAGACCTCGGGGGAACTTCAGAGAAAACCCCCCTTTGATCTAGTTTTTTGGACCAGTGCGATATCTCCTAGGACACTCCCGACGAGTATGACCTCGTTCACCACAGGCATAGCAGATGGGTGGATGAAGCCCACCAGAGTGATGTGGCCCATCCACGGGATTCTGTACGGCCGTGACAGCCCTGGAGGGCTGGATGGAACGATGATTGTTCCTCTCCGCCCTCTGCCGGTCAGCAAACTGCACGCTGCGCGAAGCAATGCACAGACGGTCCAGTTCAGAAAAGGTGGAAGGGCGACCAGCAAAAACTAGACGGGACCTCTCTTCAGGATTGAGACCCTCAAGAATGGTGGTGACCACAGTACTTTCGGGGATATTGAGCCTTAACACCCTATCAGTGTCCCTCACCTCGGCCACAAACTTAGCCAAACTCTCTCCGTTGCCCTGAGGCCTAAAGAATTTCTCCACACGGAGACGTTCCCTCAACTGACCAGGAACAAAGAAATCCAATGCCTCCCTATGAAAATCATCCAGGGTACCACCCCTCTGGAGAACTCGAACCAGACAGTCACCCAAAGGTGGCCTACAAAACGGAGAGATGACATGCAGGAAGCTCGCTCCCTGAAGACCAGGCAAGTCATGCAGTCGCAGGATCTCAGAAAGAAACCGCAGCAAGGCTTCAGTATCTAGACCATCCACCGTTGGTAGTCGCTGCAGCAACGGGGTAAGTGGGTTCGGAAGCTTGTGATACTGAACAAAGGATCCCGTCACCACAGTCCCCAGTCCCCCAGATCCAGCAGGCATTTGGGTCACCGGCCCCCGGGCCCCGTCCACACCAGACACCCCCGACGCCACGCCCACATCAAAATCAGCAACAACTGACCCAGGGATCCGGCATTCACCCTTAACAGCCGCAGCAGAGTCAATCGCAGACAAAGTTTTTTCAGGAGCCTTTGCCCCCTCGTCCCTCTCGAGTACAGTCAGCAGGCCGTCAACCAAGGTGACGCGTTCCTCCAACCACTCCTTATCACCAGAACTGGTAAGCTTGGATCTAAGTAGCGACAGCCTCATATGTAGATGGGTAAGCCGGGACAAATACCTAGCCCTCTCTCGGCCAGTAGGCGGCGACTCCAACCAGTCCTCCTGACTATTTTCAAAAGTCTCCAACTTAGCCTCCAAAATAGGCCTCTGCTTCTGGAACGTCAAATCCCTAGGCCAAGTCGTGTCCAGGTCCATGTTATCCCGCAGTTGCTTCCGCATGGACTCGCAGTCGGAACCCGGAGTGAGCCCACGAGCCAACAACTCAAAATGGAGATCCTCCTTCAACAAGTATTCAGGCACCAGAGAGACAGGCATGATAACAACAACAAAAAAAAACACGGACTAACAAGCAACACACTGACTCGAAGTCAACAACTAACAAATCAAGATTGTAAGGCGACAAGAGAATAACGCAGTGAAAAAACACTCTCAGCAGGGTCCCCAGAATTCCTGCCGTCCACGAAACACGGCAGCGAAACCAAAATACCGCAACAAAACACTACGCCGTACCAGAACAAAACCAGAAAAAAAACAACGATGACAATGTATAACAAAAACACACAAGTAACAAAAAATCAGAAAATAAATAAACAAGTTCACACACTTCCTGTCGATCGGCGAAAAAATAGCCCAGCGAGACGGCACAGGCGCAGGAAGTCAACTAACAACTTCAACTCATCCCTCACCACCAGTGGCAAAACAAAACCCCGGGCCCGCAGAGGGTAAAAACACGTAACCACGCTCTGCTACCACATTTTGTTCCGAGTTAGTGAAAAATACAGGAGGCCTCGGAAGCGTGCCCCTCCCAAACTCGGAGCAAATCATAAAAAAAAAAACAATCACATGCCACTAGTGGGAAGAGACAAAAACGACAAGACTTCGAGAACATGATTTATAATTAAAGAGGTGGCAAACATTTCGATGTAAAATACAATTACTTCAGCACCACGGTGCACCGTGTAACTTAAGAACTAAATAACAACAGATAAAATTCCAATATAGACAATAACATAATAAATAGAAATAAATAACATAATAAATAAATAATATAATATAATATAGCAATTTGATATATAAATAACAATTTCAGGTACGGCATGTAGGAAAAATTATCTTTAACTGGTAATTTTTATGAACTGAGGGGAGGGAAAAGGTTGTAGAATTTCTAGGCCCACTAATTTTAAAAAGTAATTTGGTTTCAAGTTTGTAGCCGAAAATTAAAAAAAAATATTTAAAGCCAATTTTCGAAGGAGGCGGGGGCTTAGTTGCCTCCACGAATCCGAATTAAAGATGAAATCCTCCCCTTCAGTTCATGTAACTAAACTAAATAAACACTGGCTAAGTACTGGCCCTCCTCCAGATCTAACATCTGGCAGCGCTCCCTGCACCCCAGTCCTCGCAAGTTCAGTATAAGAAGTAAAAACATTTTTGATCCAACCTTGTTCCAGAAGAAATGAATGGGAGTACTACACTCCGGTTGGATGCCGGTCCAATAGCGCTGGCAGGGCGCGGGCATTCAGTTGACTTCAGTGCTGTGGGCAGACTCGCCGCATCAGTCTCGCTGACGGCACTCACGGGGACCCTGCCGAAAGTCGGAGAATTAGCCAGCCATGGAGAAACGTGAAGAACAGAGAACAGCCAGAACACAGTAAGCCTCTCCAAACGTGTCTCCGAACAGTCTGACCGCTCCGAACAGTAGCCGGTGCCGGTGCCGGTGCCGGAGAACAGCTGGTCAGTAGTCTAGTCAAGGTCAACCAGCTGACCTCAACCAATCAGTCCAACCAGGCAGAAAATCAATACTTGACGGAGTGACTCCCCCACCGACTGACAAGAGTGGCCGAGGTGGGAAAATAAAAGACAAAAAATAAATTGTCCAAACTGAGCCCCGGCTCAACCTCCCCCACTAAAAAGGGTGCAACCCCAAACAAAACCTCTCCCCCACTGAAAGAAGAACTAACAAGCTCTGGCACAGGAAACGGGAAGTCGAGAACCCTAACAGGAAACGAAGTCCTGAGCAGGAGGCAGACAAAACACGATCCTCCTGAAATTTTGAGAGGCGCCTCTCTTGGAGAAAGAAGAAAATAGAAAGAGAGTAAAACGACACCACAGGGAAAACCAGGGGTGATCAGTCCCCGGACACCCCCGCAGCCGCACCAGTATCCAGAGCATGACCAGAGGTATCACCACGGAAGGCCTTCAGATGAGAAACGTGGGCCTTCCGCCACAACCTCCCCGATACGGGATCAACCAACTCAGCAGTAACTGGGGAGAGAAAACGAAGAATCCGGTGAGGACCTGTCCACCGATAGCAAAGTTTGGCTGCCCGTTTATCCACGGCCGAACTGACCGGATGGGCCTTACAAAAGACAAGATCCCCCACCTGGAAGGGGTTAGCAATACGTCCCTTATTGAATTTTCTCCTCACCCTTTCCCTAGACTGTAGGAGCTTAACCCTGACTGCTTCCCAAGTGTCACTCACATTGGGAGTACCAGGCACTGGTAGAAGACTATCCAGACTCCAGAGATTAGACAAGGGATCAGAAGGAGGACGACTAAACATGACCTGGAAAGGCGTGGAATCATGACTTTCGTGAAGAGCAGAATTGAAGGCTAACTGAAGCCAGCTCAGGTTTTCATCCCAGGTAGTTTGTTTCTCAGCGTGATAAGCGATGAGGGCGGCTCTGAGATTGCGGTTGAACCGCTCAGCATGAGAAGGCTGGGGGTAGTAAGGAGATGTCGTAACATGTTTGATTCCATGCCCAAAACAGAAGCGATGAAACTCCCTCGACACGAATTGTGTGCCGTTGTCTGAGACGAAGGTGGCGGGCACTCCAAAATTCTGTAGAAGGCGGGACTTGAGTGCCTTGACGGTGAGCGACGCCGTGGCACTCCTAAGAGGAATCAACCAGCAAAACTTAGAGAAAGCATCCACAGCGACAAGCAGGGAGGTGTTCCCTGACTTGCTACGGGGAAAGGGTCCCACATAGTCAATGAACACCTTTTCAAGAGGCCGCTCCGCCACCTCGGAGGAAAGAAG
This sequence comes from Homalodisca vitripennis, assembly GCF_021130785.1. Lineage (NCBI taxonomy): Eukaryota > Metazoa > Arthropoda > Insecta > Hemiptera > Cicadellidae > Homalodisca > Homalodisca vitripennis. The sequence goes on along the minus strand of NW_025776795.1, from coordinate 99,014 downwards.
TCCTAATTTGGTATTTTGTGCTGGTTTACTGACCGAGCAAAGATGACAAGCTCGTACTCTACCAGCAATGTCTCTGTCCATACTCTTCCAGATAAACTTATCTCTGATTTTAGCGATGGTCTTGTGAATCCCTAAATGACCGCCCACGGGAGAAACATGAAAATAGGAAAAGACCATCGGTATGAGGGCACTCGGCAGAACAATCTTGGGACCACCTCCGCGTCGGGCACGACAGCAGAGGACACCCTTGGACAAGAAGTAAGGAGAGTGGGCTTCTCCCTCCTGGAGCTCACCAATGATGTTTGACAACTCGGGGTCTTGAAGTTGGTGAGAGCCAAAACTCTCAAAGGCAGCAGGGAAATCCAACATAACAGTCCCACACAACGGTGCTTGAGAATCAACAGGATCGCTGGGTAGATGATACATTCTAGAAAGAGCATCGGCGACGACGTTTTGGGTGCCGCGAATGTGCTGCACCCTGAATTTAAAGGCCGCAATTTTGACAACCCAGCGACCAATCTTCCCGAGTTGTCGAGGATGGGCCAATAGCCAGGAAAGAGCCTGATTGTCAGTTTCCAGCAGAAATTCGGAATGCTCTAGGAACCTCCGAAACTTATCCATGCCGAAAACGACCGCCAGACACTCCAGCTCATAAATAGAAGATTTCTTTTCCTGAAGGGTCAAAGTCCTAGATGCAAAAGCTATAGGTTGCCGAGCGCCGTCGAATTCTTGAGAAAGCACAGCTCCTACAGCACAGGATGAGGAGTCAGTCTGCAAGATGAAGGGCCTACTAAAGTCCGGTATTCGCAGCACAGGAGGTTGGATAATGGCCTCCCTAAGCAGTTGAAAAGCACGTTCTTGATCTTCACCCCAAACGAACTTTGCGTCTTTCCTTCTTAAGGCGTTCAGAGGGGCGGCCACCTCGGCAAAGTCAGGAATAAACCTACGGTAGAAATTAACCATGCCGATGAATCTGGCAACACCCTTGGCATCCTTCGGAGGAGGGAAATCCCGAATGCCTTGGGTCCTGGCAGGGTCTATAGATACACCCCTAGACGACACGAGGTGACCGAGAAACGATATTTCAGACTTGGCGTAAGACACCTTCTCCGGATTGACTGTAAGGCCAGCCCTACCCAACCTAACCAAGACCTCCTCAAGATGTTTAACGTGTTCCGTGAAAGACTCACTGTAGACCAGAAGGTCATCAAGATAATTAAAGACATACCTGAACTTCACATCGTGGAAGATGGAGTCGAGCAACCTAGTTAACGTTTGGGCCCCCACAGCTAGCCCCATAGGCACAGATCGGTACTGATACAAATTCCACGGAACACAGAAGGCCGTGAGAGGACGTGATTCCTTCTTCAACGGAATCTGATGATATGCTTGGTTCAAATCAAATATAGTGAAAAATTTGGCCTTACCGAACCAATCAAAAGCAGAATGGAGATCGGGGAGAGGCACTGAGTCTATTTCAATTTTGGCATTAAGTTTTCTTAGGTCAACCACCATACGATGTTTTCCACTAGGCTTTGGAACCAAGAACGCTGGACTGGCATACGATGAGTTTGAGGGCTCAATAACTCCTTGATCCAAGAGATCCTTGATGATACCACGCATAACCTCCATCTTTGGAGGAGCCAACTTGTATGGGTGGGAGCGTACTGGCTGAGTATCAGTCAGACGAATTTCGTATTCAATGAGATGGGTAGAACCGAGCTTGGGTGTGAGGACCTCCGGAAATCTTGAGCAAAGCTCACGGAGAACCCCAGCTTGCTCCTCATCCAAGTGACCGAACGGGTCCCCAGGGGCAGAAACTTCCTCACACTCCACCTCCACAACCTGCGGCGTCGATTTGCATTTATCAGAAAAGGGGACTGACACTCGCCGATTGAATTTGAAATAAGACTGGCCCGCCTGAAGATCCAGCACCAAACCAGTCTTTTGAATAAAATCCGCCCCCAAAATACAATCCATACTCAGGTCCTGGGCCACAAGGAAGCTCCACACCCATGAAAAACATTCAACCTTAAACTTGATTGAAGCCTTCTTCGAAATTGGAAGAGGGGAATTAGAAGCAGTCCAGCAAGTTAAAGAAGACTCCTCGGTGTGCTTCACCAAACCTAAACTTGAAATGGCTTCAAAAAGACGGGAAGAGATGAGGCTACAGGCTGACCCGGAATCAACTAGGGCCTTATGCACTGAGTCTCCCACTAAGATATTGATATAAGGGCACACCGAAGATGCTGTCCTAAGCCGTAGGTTTCCCTTTTCTGCTAGGCTCGTAGTGTCCAAACTATTAATCAAATTTTTCGCACAGGTACTATTTTTTTGAAATTTTTTCTTAGACCTCGGGGGAACTTCAGAGAAAACCCCCCTTTGATCTAGTTTTTTGGACCAGTGCGATATCTCCTAGGACACTCCCGACGAGTATGACCTCGTTCACCACAGGCATAGCAGATGGGTGGATGAAGCCCACCAGAGTGATGTGGCCCATCCACGGGATTCTGTACGGCCGTGACAGCCCTGGAGGGCTGGATGGAACGATGATTGTTCCTCTCCGCCCTCTGCCGGTCAGCAAACTGCACGCTGCGCGAAGCAATGCACAGACGGTCCAGTTCAGAAAAGGTGGAAGGGCGACCAGCAAAAACTAGACGGGACCTCTCTTCAGGATTGAGACCCTCAAGAATGGTGGTGACCACAGTACTTTCGGGGATATTGAGCCTTAACACCCTATCAGTGTCCCTCACCTCGGCCACAAACTTAGCCAAACTCTCTCCGTTGCCCTGAGGCCTAAAGAATTTCTCCACACGGAGACGTTCCCTCAACTGACCAGGAACAAAGAAATCCAATGCCTCCCTATGAAAATCATCCAGGGTACCACCCCTCTGGAGAACTCGAACCAGACAGTCACCCAAAGGTGGCCTACAAAACGGAGAGATGACATGCAGGAAGCTCGCTCCCTGAAGACCAGGCAAGTCATGCAGTCGCAGGATCTCAGAAAGAAACCGCAGCAAGGCTTCAGTATCTAGACCATCCACCGTTGGTAGTCGCTGCAGCAACGGGGTAAGTGGGTTCGGAAGCTTGTGATACTGAACAAAGGATCCCGTCACCACAGTCCCCAGTCCCCCAGATCCAGCAGGCATTTGGGTCACCGGCCCCCGGGCCCCGTCCACACCAGACACCCCCGACGCCACGCCCACATCAAAATCAGCAACAACTGACCCAGGGATCCGGCATTCACCCTTAACAGCCGCAGCAGAGTCAATCGCAGACAAAGTTTTTTCAGGAGCCTTTGCCCCCTCGTCCCTCTCGAGTACAGTCAGCAGGCCGTCAACCAAGGTGACGCGTTCCTCCAACCACTCCTTATCACCAGAACTGGTAAGCTTGGATCTAAGTAGCGACAGCCTCATATGTAGATGGGTAAGCCGGGACAAATACCTAGCCCTCTCTCGGCCAGTAGGCGGCGACTCCAACCAGTCCTCCTGACTATTTTCAAAAGTCTCCAACTTAGCCTCCAAAATAGGCCTCTGCTTCTGGAACGTCAAATCCCTAGGCCAAGTCGTGTCCAGGTCCATGTTATCCCGCAGTTGCTTCCGCATGGACTCGCAGTCGGAACCCGGAGTGAGCCCACGAGCCAACAACTCAAAATGGAGATCCTCCTTCAACAAGTATTCAGGCACCAGAGAGACAGGCATGATAACAACAACAAAAAAAAAACACAGACTAACAAGCAACACACTGACTCGAAGTCAACAACTAACAAATCAAGATTGTAAGGCGACAAGAGAATAACGCAGTGAAAAAACACTCTCAGCAGGGTCCCCAGAATTCCTGCCGTCCACGAAACACGGCAGCGAAACCAAAATACCGCAACAAAACACTACGCCGTACCAGAACAAAACCAGAAAAAAAACAACGATGACAATGTATAACAAAAACACACAAGTAACAAAAAATCAGAAAATAAATAAACAAGTTCACACACTTCCTGTCGATCGGCGAAAAAATAGCCCAGCGAGACGGCACAGGCGCAGGAAGTCAACTAACAACTTCAACTCATCCCTCACCACCAGTGGCAAAACAAAACCCCGGGCCCGCAGAGGGTAAAAACACGTAACCACGCTCTGCTACCATTTTGTTCCGAGTTAGTGAAAAATACAGGAGGCCTCGGAAGCGTGCCCCTCCCAAACTCGGAGCAAATCATAAAAAAAAAACAATCACATGCCACTAGTGGGAAGAGACAAAAACGACAAGACTTCGAGAACATGATTTATAATTAAAGAGGTGGCAAACATTTCGATGTAAAATACAATTACTTCAGCACCACGGTGCACCGTGTAACTTAAGAACTAAATAACAACAGATAAAATTCCAATATAGACAATAACATAATAAATAGAAATAAATAACATAATAAATAAATAATATAATATAATATAGCAATTTGATATATAAATAACAATTTCAGGTACGGCATGTAGGAAAAATTATCTTTAACTGGTAATTTTTATGAACTGAGGGGAGGGAAAAGGTTGTAGAATTTCTAGGCCCACTAATTTTAAAAAGTAATTTGGTTTCAAGTTTGTAGCCGAAAATTAAAAAAAAATATTTAAAGCCAATTTTCGAAGGAGGCGGGGGCTTAGTTGCCTCCACGAATCCGAATTAAAGATGAAATCCTCCCCTTCAGTTCATGTAACTAAACTAAATAAACACTGGCTAAGTACTGGCCCTCCTCCAGATCTAACATCTGGCAGCGCTCCCTGCACCCCAGTCCTCGCAAGTTCAGTATAAGAAGTAAAAACATTTTTGATCCAACCTTGTTCCAGAAGAAATGAATGGGAGTACTACACTCCGGTTGGATGCCGGTCCAATAGCGCTGGCAGGGCGCGGGCATTCAGTTGACTTCAGTGCTGTGGGCAGACTCGCCGCATCAGTCTCGCTGACGGCACTCACGGGGACCCTGCCGAAAGTCGGAGAATTAGCCAGCCATGGAGAAACGTGAAGAACAGAGAACAGCCAGAACACAGTAAGCCTCTCCAAACGTGTCTCCGAACAGTCTGACCGCTCCGAACAGTAGCCGGTGCCGGTGCCGGTGCCGGAGAACAGCTGGTCAGTAGTCTAGTCAAGGTCAACCAGCTGACCTCAACCAATCAGTCCAACCAGGCAGAAAATCAATACTTGACGGAGTGACTCCCCCACCGACTGACAAGAGTGGCCGAGGTGGGAAAATAAAAGACAAAAAATAAATTGTCCAAACTGAGCCCCGGCTCACTAAGATGGGTTTTATAACAGTATTAAAAGGTATTGTTAAAATTTAAATGGTAACTTTGTCTTTTATATCTGCATTACAGTACTGACTAAGCACTGAATATTTAATGTCTTCTAAAATGTACAGTTAAAAGCTTATTTCTCTTAAACTTTTAATCTTTGTATCTAGATATGTTCATGCTGGCTTAATGTGCTTTATAGGGGTTGTAGAAAAGGCTATGATGTGATATATTGCTACTCTAAATCCTAATTTGTGTTTTCTCACCATAGATATAAACAAAATAGTGATGATATTTATTATACGCAAAGCTTTGCTCTTCACCTATACATACATGCTTACTGAAAACAGTTAATTAAGTAAAAACTGTATAATTTAATTATAATAATAATAGTTTTTCTGTAATAAAACTTGAGATAGCCAGATTGAATGTTTTTTTTAACTTTTGAAACCTGCGTGGCGTAGCCCGGAATGATGTTCGTAAAAAGAATAACGCTATATACGAGTATTTATATTACGGGGGCTAAGAAGATCCATGTAAGTTTTAAGTAATATCATTTAGCGTAACATACAAATATATTTATTTTCGCATTTATAGTATAACATGCAGAATATAATTCAACATAAATCCTTACATACCAAGTTTGTCGTTGCTCTAATTGTTATCTGTTGCAATATTACTGATACGAGGCCACACAAAATACTGTTTGTGTTTCTAGTAAGAAAATAAATGACCGATCATTTATCTTCCGATAAATTATTAGTTAGAATAAGGCTCTTTAGCCTACGGAAGCGGAACAACAAAAAAGATTTAAATTATAGTAATAAACGTATTAGTTGTATATGGCAAAATTATTGATAATCAGGTCAAGATGGATGTAGATGGTTTTTATGTTGAATCTGAAATCTTTAAGAAGAATCAATGGGCATAGATGCTCTGTACAGCTGAATCAGAGAAACTTAGATGCGAACCTTCAAATATATTGTAGTGTATTTAATTTAAATGGTCTTTCATCATTTTGACTAGTTCTCATGCCTGGTAAACTCGTTTTCAGAAAGTAACAAACTTATTAGTTATTACCATTTATGTGATGAAAATACTTTTAGAAAGTTAAGGACTTTACCTCAGTCAGCACGAATAATAACGGAACAATACACAAAAATAGCTTTTGAGCTGACTTATATTGTAGAGAAACTTTACAAACGCTTATAATAATAATACTGAAAACCCGTTGCAGGATATACAATGATCAACACTACATCCAGATGGGTCTGTCTGCAACAAGAGTTGAGGCTGCAGTTTTAAAACATACCATCTAAGAAATCGAAGGAAAAGACTGGGCTCAGAGAAAGTCTCGGTCTTTCTTACTGTGGAGCTCGCTTGTGGACGAGATGCATGGAAACGATAAAGTATAAAACATAACTTACTAAGTTATTGATTGCTTGATCGGCAATACTTGTAAATGCGGTAGAGAGTAGTTAAAATCGACCCAAGTCTGTCCTATTCATAAAGTGTCAGCGCCATATAACAAAACAAAAGTCAACTGGGAACAATATTGCAAATATCTTTTAAGGAAAATAACCACATGAAACTAAATGATATTATCTCGTTGAACCTGCCGGTTAGCGATATTAATCTTATGTTGTCCGATAAAATTTAAATTATTGATATTTCCCGGCCACAAAATATGAAGTACAATAAATTGCTCAGTGTCATGAGGAAGGGCCAGATACAGTAGCACAAGTTCTCTGCTGAAGTAAAGCTGCCTCTCGTATAAGGTTCAACCACTTTAGGAATGACTAAGAATAGCGAACCCTAACAGTATCGTGCTCTTTATTGAGAGTCCAAAACTGTTTTAACAATAAAATATCAATGTTCACAATAAATCAATGTTGGCCGGATTATTTGGATGGTAACAATGTCTATTGGTCCATTTCGACAGTAAAAATTATACATATCAAACTAGTATCTGAAAAGAAGAATTTAACAATTAGTATACTTTCGTTCAATATTAGAACGTAGATTTTATAAAATTACGTTGCAAACAAAATAAGTGGAACAAGTAAATAAGCAAACAGATCAGTGGCAGTTTGGACACTAATTACATCACAGCTATCTGGTTAAATCATAATCTTGCACGAGGAATTTGCCGTCCCTGGTCTCTAATGTGAGGATATATAACTAACATCTCGTAAATATGTTAGGAGCAGCGGCCTGACAACTAACAGTCCCTGCAATTCCGGTTGTCATATCTTCACACTCAAGGAAGTGGAATATTTTGCCACACTAACGCTCCGTTGTCTCTAATTTGACGAGATGTACCTAATAGCTCTATTGTACGTAAATATGTTAGGAGTAGCAGCCTGACAACTAACAGTCCCTGCAACTCCGGTTGTCATATCTTCACACTCACGGAAGTGGAATATTTTGCCACACGAACGCTCCGTTGTCTCTAATTTGACGAGATGTACCTAATAGCTCTGTTGCACGTAAATATGTTAGGAGTAGTAGCCAGACAATAGTCCCTGTATCTCTGTATGTCATACATTAAAACCTACTGAAGTGGAAGAGGTTGCCTCACTAACGCTCCGTTGTCTCTAACTTGACGAGATGTACCTAGTAGCTCTGTTGCACGTAAATATGTTAGGAGTAGCAGCCAGACAACAGTCCCTGTATCTCTGTATGTCATATATTAAAACCTACTGAAGTCGAAGAGGTTGCCTCACTAACGCTCCGTTGTCTCTAATCAGAAGATAAGTAACTAATAACTATTCTTTAGGTTGATTTTCAAAACTAGAATGTTAAAATATTCCGTTACTTTTAACTTATTACGTCTTCTCATTGAAATAACTTTTGAATTGTAATATTCTTTTTAATTTACGACTATCTTTTCAATCTCGTATATTATGCAATTAGTTGAGTAAAATTCATTATATAATATAGCATATATTGTTATATAATACAGGACATTATGGCGTTTACCTGTCTAACATAATGATGACATTACAGCGTAACGTTTACAGCTTAATAATCAATATTATTCAACGGCAATCGTTATTGTTACAGTAGTTTGATTTCTGATGCCCATTAAAGTGGGTCTGGCTATTCAGCCTTAGGTCATTAATAGTTTTAAGGCTACCATCAAATCGTTAGTATCCTACTGTATCGTAATAGGTAGTCTTTATTGTGTTCTATTAAAACGGTAGGTTGAAATATGAGCTTATTTCGCGTGGTTTATAAACAAGGTTTTAATACTGACAATTTAGCCATTGAATAAACAAGACCTGCTGTGTTAACCAAACAATGAGTAGACGGTAAAAAAGGATCTATTTACATAATAAATAAAGGTTTTAATGTGATAAAAATTTATTTTTTTTGCTTAAATGTGGACTTTCTTTCCTCCAAACATTGTTCCATAGTGAATGTGTCATGTCAGATCTTTAGTAAAACACATAGTACACACCTCAAAAAACTAAGGAATTAATTCTATAGCTTGGTGTAGGGTAAATATAAATAACATGATAGTTATACTTTCCTTTAGATAAAGGCAGCACCTTAATAAGTAGGTTAAGTCATTTTATATTATTTCCGAATAGTAATGTTAAAATTAAATACTGCTAGTTTTCAGATTAGGACAAAACAAAAATGAGATGAAAATTACATCTGGTATATTTCTGTAACTATCTGAACTTGTATCAGATTAGATGTTTATCAGTAGAAGTTTTATGGTAGTTCTGTTTGGTTTTCCTTGTAAGTTTTGACCGACACAGAAGTCAGTAGAGCGACTGTTTTGATAAGAGAATGTGTTACCCAACGGGATGTAGAACACGCTTAGGTGCTAGTCATTCAGTAGTTTCAAGATTGTGGAACCAGTACTAGAAGAAAGGCGCTTTTTTACAAAAGACGAGGGCAAGGTTGCTCGAGGTCCATCACGCACTTATGAGACAAATCTTTACGAGATATTGCGCTTCGAAATCACTTTTAAAATATTAGAGAATTGGAACTCGTATATTAGACAAGACTTTTAAAAATCGACTCTGGGAAGCTGGAATGATAACCAGAAGACCTGTCTAAGTGCAGCACATTATAAGTGAGCAAGATTGTATTTCGCAAGAGACCATCGGCGTTGGCAGTTGGGACAATGGTGTAAGGTAATTCTCAGACCTGCTTGACTACTAGTATGAGGGTATAATCCTAAAGAAAGTGTTAGATATTAATATATAAACTAAATAAAAACGCTTAAATATTGATCCCTTAATTTTTTTTTTGTTTTTTTTATGTGTATATTTCAATGAGTCACAATTAATAATAAAAACAACTCTCTTCTTAAAAATATTAAAAAAGCGTTTATATACCATTTATTTCATTTTCATAAACGATTGTAAAAGTAAATGTTTAAATATATGTAAATCAAATACTGGAAATGATGAAAGTAGATATATTAAATTTCTTTTATTGTACTGGCAATACTAAGCTATTGTAGACTTAACAGTTTAATGTGTCAACATTTATGTTACAACATGTATGAGAGAGTAGGGTAAAATTTGGAAGTATTCAATATACTGTTATTTTTAATCTGTCTGCTATACTAAACTGGTTTAAGTATTAGTTTCATGCGTAATAAAATATTATACAGCCAAAATTTACTTATCTCGAGCTAAAATTAGAAGCATTATTATGCCAGTTCAACTAAATAGTTTAAATCCGTTTGCTTGTTAATTCGTCCGTTGCATTATCAAACGTCAATGCAAATATTAAGGAAACCTCTATTTCCCCTTTCCCTTATTACAGTGTACAACATATAACTTTATCACAAACATCGTTTTCGTCTAGATAATAAAAATCGACCATGGAAAATCTCATAACGAACATTTTTATCGTTTCGGCATCAGACAATGGTTCATCTGTTGGGACAATGAGAATACCACTTCTCTAGGTAACACTTGAAGACCTTGTAGTCTAGGTGTCTTTGGTATGTATGAAAATATTCATTGTGAGCTTCTTTGTTGCTGACTTTTTTTGTATATCTTCGGATGTACAAGGACTTAAGATTTCAGGAGTCAAGTCTGTAACAGAGTCAGATCTCAGACACTGCACGAAGTGGAAAGTGAAATGAAGATTAGCTCAATATTCGTATTGAATTAACCCTTCAGATCATATTTGCGTTTGTATGTATATCATTAAATCTTTACGCTATAATTGATTCAGAATTATGTATGCAATTATTTTATGTATAACACAAAGCACGCTATTTATCTTAATAATTGTTTATATATATTATCATATATTATTTAAATGGATATTTTAATATTCTTTGTTGTCGATTCACAGTGATGAAAGATTAAATTCATGTTTTTATGGAAAATATTTCAATGAGCAAGAAACTGTAGGAACCATATTCACCGTCAATGAGGACATGTGGTAATGGACTGAGTACCTGTAATTTTTACTTATGCCCGTTATGGTAAATGTGTGAATGAACAAGAAACTGTAGGACCCATATTCACCGACAATGAGGACATGTGGTAATGGACTGAGTACCTGTATTTTTCACTTATGCCCGTTATGGTAAATGTGTGAATGAGCAAGAAACTGAAGGACCCATATTCACCGACAATTAGGTCATGTGGTAATGGACTGAGTACCTGTATTTTTTACTTCGCCCGTTATGGTAAATGTGTGAATGAGCAAGAAACTGTAGGACCCATATTCACCGACAATTAGGTCATGTGGTAATGGACTGAGTACCTGCATTTTTTACGTATGCCCTTTACAGTAAATGAAGTGAAGGAGAGGATAATCGCAAACACTAATTTAGGTTACTTGTTAAAACACTACTAAAAGTGGATTCGTATTACAACGTAAGAACACACAGGTGTAAGATTGCTGTCATAATACTGTACAAAATATTTATTATTGGTTTTAGTGTAAGACATTATTTTGAATCGATCTGTCAAAATATGTTTTAGTTTAATATAAGATTTCTAAATTTGGTAACTGTAATGACACCATTTTTATGTTACGCTAATCAAAGGGACTATGGAAATAAATGTAATTATTAATAATTTTTCCAATTACCAAAAGGGGTCATAAAAATACTAAAAACATAAGAAACTTTAGCCTTATAAAACATTTACTAGAATAATGTTTTGTTGTGAATGTAAGAAGAACTATAAGATGTTATATTCACTTCAATTGTTTAAATAATCAAAGATTTATACCTATTTTATTTGCTTTGTATTCGTAAAAATATCACTTTTTCTGTCGAAAGAAGTTCAATTTATATTTAAAACCGACCAATAAAACACAGCACTTAGATATAAGAGCAACTCATTCTATTGTTAGAAAGAATGAAGCCCATTAATAAGATGTGAGATGTGAGATATTTTTCTGGATTTGAAAAGACAAATATAACTGTTTTAAACTTTTAAACTCTGAAAAAAAGATACTGCTATTTTAGCGGTTAGAATTCTATTTATTCTTACGGATACAAAGGGTACTCTTAGATCCAAGTGGTTATGTTTGTGTCCGAACTGTGGATTTACATCTACAAAAAACATATATTCAAGTAAATACTAATTTACACCTTTTCACACAGTTTATCATGACACCCATCCACGTATACATCACACGTAATGTTACTGTATAACGTTTTAAAAGCTGAAAACGACAAAGCTAATAATATTGAGGTCTATCTCTAAAAAACTGACTTTATGCCTTTAGTTGTGGCCGACTAATTTTGGGACGTATGCAATTTTAAATATATCATATAATACAGTAAACCTGATTTAAATTTGTCTTCTAAGGAGTATACTTTTTGAATTTAAAACGTTTTGGTAGTTTTCTGAATAATCAATAAAGTTATAAAATAATAATACACCTGAGTATGTTTTTATCATAAATTTATAGTGAGGCATCTCCTTTTATTTTACTATCTAATGTAAGTTTAAGTTTGTAAAAAGATGTTAAGCGCAGCATTTGTTTTTATAGAGCTGAAATCAAGATGGCTGCCAGCACAGCCAGCTACCCTGATTTTGTTTTGAGCAATAGCTAAACCTTTTATTCATAATATATTAACTTTTAACACTGTTTTTAAATATTATATAGTATGGTGTTTATGTGCAATATCTTCCTAATATTTTGGAAATTAGAAAAGTAAGGAAAATTTTTTCAGCAAAAAGTACTTATAGTTATTCTGGTTTATGGCCTGAAGAATATGTTGCATTTGTGACTACAGCAGTATTATCCTGTGTACAAAAGCTACCTGCAATGTAGTAACACTCAACTGTATTGGCTGTCTCTTGTTACATCAAGGCGAAGGGTCAAGTGGTAGGAATAAACACATGTTGTTTGTTTGAACAACTGTACCTTGCTTGTCATAAGATAGTTACTGAAACAATGTTCATACTACATTGCTCAACTAAATAAAGTAAATTTTTTTTTGTAAACTTTCTGTCTACTATCAAATCAAAATATAACACCTTAAATGATAAGCCTATAATATAATATTTTTACCGCTAATATGAAATATTGCCTAAACCTATTATACTTAAAAAAGCTATTATATTCCCTTCACTTGGCGTAACAAGTAATAGTTTATTGTATTGTGGTACGCTCATTTCTCATCTCTCAAATCAGATCTTTGATTTCTCGAATGTTCTCTTTCAGGATACATTGGCCAACGGCAATATAAAATGCAACGGCTGTAATAAAGGTTTGAAAACAGTATCCTGATAGCATCAATATCTCAAATGAGAAAGTATTGAAATAATTATTAACAGTACAGAAGACAGTCAACTACAGATTGTTAGAGCATTAGAAAACTAAATAAAATACTCACAAGAAATTGATTCTAATTATTATTATTTGGTATAACATAATCAACTACCTCTAATGTCTTCACATCGAATTAAAATTTCTATAACCATCGTTTTACAGTTATTATATTAACATACAAACTGAACGATCGTGAAATTTGAAAAGCATGGACATCACCAAGAGTTAATGACGTAGAAGAATTAGATGCACAGTTAGCAGTTTTAATATCAAATATAAATGGAAATAAATGAGTAGTATTAAGGATAGGACAATACCATATCCCTACCTCTATGACAATACTGAAGTTATAATTAAATAAAAACGTGTGCATCCTATAATTTTATCAGAGGTAATTTCAGCGATAGTTAGCAATAAGTTTTTCTTTGCAATCTTAAAACTTTAAACACATCTCAACAGTTTATTATTATAAAGGATATGTAACATCATCACTTACAGGCTTATATCAATTAAACCATTCATTAGAAAATGAGATCGCTAAATATGTTGTTTGGTTTTGTATAGCAATACGGTTTGTTATGTTTTTCACAGGAAAATAAAACAAGTATAAGTCACATAGACTTTTTTGCAGGAAAAGGTTCTTAACATCTTTTGAAGTAGGAGCTGAATAGCGCGCATTAAGGAAATCTTCCGGTAGGATGTCATCTCAACAGTACTATATCTAATTGAATATCATATATTATTTATATGTAATGCCCAACAACTATCTATTCCCCCTTTGATATTATATCTATTGTAATTATTGTACGGCGATAACTTCTCTTGATAATATGCAATTAAAACGTCAGTATAGTTGTATGGTCCAAAGCAATCCTCTTATATTAGCATTTACAAATGATCTTTCAGAAGTAATCTAATTATGAGAGCTTATAAAATTATAAACGAAGCTCTTACGATTACTGCACACGATTGTTATGTTTTAAATAATATCAAGGTTGTACAGTAATACAGCTTATAAAACAGTACTTTGATTTACAATTCATATTAATTATCATATTACAACTGTACGAGCGTAAGATAATTAAGACCTGGTAGATATTTGCGAAGTAAATTTGGTAGAACTGAGTTTCTTTAAAATGTCTAACTTTTCAACTTAGGCCTATAGTTAGTCTTGGTTTGTGTTTGTTTGTATTACTATCATTTTTCCGCCAGTTAAATGTAAAATTGGTTTATATAACTGATTAAGAGGATATAAATGTATATAGATGATTGTAAAGGAAATTCATCAAACGTTATATGTAAATATTATTTGTTAGTTCTATATTGTGTAGCTTAATTCAAACGTACTCAAACTAAAGTCATCTATTATTGTATTCAGTTTTGTACATTTCACTCCAAAACCATCGTCTTTGTTAAACAATACAAACTTATTGATCAATAGCAATGTATATTTTGTCTATACAGCTGAGAGGTTTCCGCAATGACTGGTGAGCAATCTTGACAGCGAGCAAATGTTGAGATGTCCATTTCTCCACTTCTGTATCTGTTGTGACTGAAATGGTCTTCACATATTACACACAACACGTCCACTCATGTTTTCTCTGTTTGTCACAAAACACGAGCGTTAAACAGTTTAGAAACGTTTGTCTAAATATATTATGTTTGTACCCCTCCGCATAATTGCATAACGAGGTAGATATAAAATTCTATTCATTAATAATGTAGTAGCTTGTGAATTAAGTAGTTAGATCATATATATATACGTGTTAGAAAATTAAAAGTTTATTCAATTACATATTGTAAAATGATTTCAAATTGTAATTATTATCATGTAGAATATTAAAAGTTTCGGCGCTTTAATTTTTTGTACTAGATTTAGAAGAATACTAAAGCCTAAAAAATTAATACCATATATACGTGGACCTTTTATGGAGATTATCTATGAGTAAGAATAAGTACACCGTGCCGAGATTTTGAAGGGCGGGGCAACCAGATTTTAGAAAAATTGAAATTTTTAAGACAACAATCATTATTACTATTATTTCACGAGATAAATTAAACTAAATTCTGGTTTTATGCACTGCTATGAAAAGGTATTAAATTTAATACTACATGATGACAAATTGGCCTTTACAAAATTGTTAAATATTGTTGAGCCGTTGTAGCTTGGATAATATATTAAGATAACTGGGTGTACAATCATTTATTATTTTTGTAAAACAATAAAAAAAACATTGGGAACGGAGTTGAAATACGTTATATTTTGCTGTATCAGATAACAGAAATATAAGTATAGTTAGATTATGGTATAATATTTAATGCAGAAAGCACAACCCTTCTTCAGTTATCAGCTCTTAAAAAATTATAATTTTATTGGCACGCTCCTTAAGTGAAAATAGTATTTCATTGTATATCCTCCAACCCACTTTCACCGTAAAGAGAGTCTCAGGAAAACAGAATGTTATGTTGGTTCCAGCTAGTACAGAGCATAATTATAGTGTACTTATAATCACTATTTATAAATGTAATTAATTTTTACGTCATCTCTAATCTGTTTTTGTCATTACAGTTAAAAGAGAGGTGCTGGAGGGAGGGACGTAGAAGAATTAGAGTTCGTCTCCTGTTTTAAGTCTGTGTACGATCTCTATCAGTTGAAAAGTTACGAAATTTGTCGGAGCTCTGCTTATCCAGCGTACTTGGATTACACCAGCGACTTCTCTTCTTTCACACATGCCTAATACAACTCAAACACCTCTGGGCCTTATGATAAACCGTCATACATTCCATACTACATTTGAAGTTTTTTGAACCGTTACTACTTATTTATTCTCATTAAAGGTGAAAGATCATATCATATAATTTCTTAAGATGATTGTGTAATGGGGGAGGTAGAGGAAGAGAGAGAAGAGAGAGAGTGAGAGAGACACACAACGCTCTAGATTGAACCATTCGAGTTTGATAGAATATCTCGCCTCAATTTTTTTATCAATTCTCAGTGGCCAGAAGCAATATCGATTGTTTGAAACTTTTTGTCTAGTTTGTGCTAACAATAATCGGGTCAACCACAAGGCTTAAACTTAAGTATATTGATTTTTATCCTTTTTATTCATGTTTTAAAGATGTCATTTATTTCTTAAAGTTTATTTCAATATTGCATTTCTATTTAGATATCTTTTAACTGACTATTAAGGCACAAATTGTGATATGTCTAATCAATAAATTACATTGGTTTTGGCAATGTCATGGAAATCGCTGTTTAAACTTGTAGTCCTGCAGTTTTAATTTCATCTTCATCGATATGATCTCATTAAATTTTCTAGAAAACAATGTTAATAAGATTTACCGCAACTTTAAAAGCTGTCATATTTTAACATAAAACCTTCCTTATCATGGATAATTGTGTGACTTTCGATTTTAATACTGATTTTCGGGTTCTGTTATTTCGTGTCAGGCTGGTATTTCTTTATTTATATATTATATATTTTGTCTGATTCACCAAATTCAGTAACATTTGAAATATCAAAGAAGTATTAAGATTTGATATTGTTCATGAATATAAGATTTGAATATGCTTTCATGGTGTTATACCTCCCAGTGTAAGTTATACGTCAGAACTCGTAGAAAGCGTCAGAGGAGGTTATTTCCATTCCTTCCATTCCTATAATGAAGATCTATATACATTATACTACTTTGATATCATTCTCCAGACTTCGCGTAGTGGTTAAAATGTATCAGGTGTAGAGTAGTAGGGTAATGGCCACATACATTACATGGTTCGTGAGTGGGTCACTTGACACAGGATTCCTTTCTCGTTTTCACCCCAAACACTCCCAGCCACAATTATTGTTCAAGTAAGTTTTCAACACTGACTTCCCTCGCAAATATTACGGAATTTTTCACATTTCAAAAAAATTATTACTATTCAACCCGAGTAATAACAATTTCATAAATTCAATTTTTTATTTAAAAAATAGAAGATAGCCAGCATTTTAAAACCTTAAAAACTCTTTCCCACCTTTCTTATCGTTCATAAATAGTAGACACCTGAACAACAATACGCCTTGTATATTTAGTGTATAGCGAAATAAAAAATATTAAAGAACAGCCAATTTTAAAAGCAGTTTTGGTTCGGATTCACTTTAATATCAACCTGAAAAATAGTTAAGGTAAATTTATTTGCTATCTTTTACATATATGTAACGCCATAAATATCTGCACAAAACATTTCAGTTGAATTTACAAAACTCAACGTTTGTGGTTATAATATATGTTATACTTAAAGCTCAGTATCACGCAGCTCTCTGGGTAGCGACCCAGCTCTATGGGTGGAAACGGAGCTCTACGAGAGGATACACATCTCTCTGGGTGGTTTCGATGCTTTCTAGGTGATGACGCTGCTCTCTGGGTGGAGACGAAGCTCTCTAGGGAGAGACGAAGCTCTCTGGGTGGAGACGTAGCTCTATGGATGGACACGCAGTTCTCTGGGTGCAGACGCAGCTCTTAGCGTGTTGACGCTGCTCTCTGGGTGGAGACGCAGATCTCTGGGTGATGACGCTGCTATCTTGATCGAGATGCAGCTCTCTGTGTGGTGACGCAGCTCTCTCGGTCGAAATGCAGCTCTCTGGTTTAAGACTCAGCTCTCTGGGTGGAGACGCAACTCTCTGTATGGTGACGCAGCCCAAATGACCGGGAGTAAAACGTGGCGAATGGACAGGGACGATAGCGGAACGAGACGCTTGCCTCAAGAGACGCTGTCCGCAGGTAAATAACGCTGGGCGGGTGACTGCGATGTGGGAGTAGCGGAGGGTTGGAGAAGGTAGTGTAACGAGTTGTAAGTCATCGGAAATAAAACTTTATTCATAGCGGTGTAGGAGTAGGTTCTGAATCAAAAATTTGATTTAGATGAGTAGGTTCTGGCTTTTAAGTATTTATTGATTTCAATGATCATTACTAACTTAACCTAATTTAACGTAGACAATTAAGAGTTTCCAGGCTTGAGGAATTATAATTTTCTTGTTTTTTTTTTTTATTTTATTGCTCAAAGTTACAACAGCAATGCTTAAAATAAGTTGTCTCGTTACATATTTTAAATTGAGTATGATTGTACTTTGAAAATATATTAATTCGTCAATGGAATAGTTTTATAAACATCAAAATCCTTCGAAGAATCTGTTGAAGAAGAATCAATTACTAACACACAAACATACAATCTCTTTCAGGACTCAATTATATAAAACTGAAGGTGTCCAGGCCGATTCACAGATTGCCTATATTGAACTCGATTTGTGTAGTCCTTGCCTATTCTGTTAGTCCATAATATGTGTTCTGGTATGTTATTCTGACAGTGTCTCCATAAAGTGTAGACAGACACTGACAGTGTCTACAGTTTTGCGGGCGACTAAGGTACGGGAAGCAACTTTGTACCGCATATATATCAGGTGTATGTGCATAACTCTAAACACCTTATGATCTTCAAGATTCCGAACACTTATGGCTCCTCTTGGATCTGAAGTATCCATGGGAGAAAAAAAATTATAAATTCATTCTCAGTCATAGATAATGCGCATACATATATTTTTAATGTCAATAGATAACGCCAATGGCTTTCGTAGAGTAGTGTGCAATGTTGAGCGTGGAAGCTGATTGGATGGATGACCCCTATACGATCCTGCCTTTGCAGGCAGCGCATCTGCTCAGCCATTGGTGGTGGTTTGGAAGCCGTTTTTCATCTTTAAGCCGTTTTTCCCCAGGTTAAGTGTTAGAGAGGGCTTATTAGCCCTAACTTCGTTTGGTAAATTAGTACACGTTTAATTTACTTTTACACATGCTTAATAATATATATATATATATATATATATTATATTCATATATTTATTAATTATATAAATATATATATATAATGTATTACTCGATGTAAAGATGTTTCTAAGACAAGGAACTTAGTTTTCTGTACGGTTTATTTTTGGTACCTGTCACTTACCTGTTATTGTTAGCCAACTACACAGAACAAAATAACTGTATAGAATGTGATTAAGTACCATAATAAAACCAACTCATTGATTAAACATTCATAGATTAATATTTTGGGAATTAAATTGTCAAAGTGCATACAAAAAATAACTGTTTAATTTGATACTTTTTATGATTGTCTGTATTTTCCCCCAAGAATGACTTATATCAATTATTTTAACTTTTATAAATAGTCTTTATCTTCTGAAAATGTACAAATCCACGACAATATGTTCATAAAGACAAACTATATGTATTAGTTAAGCTCATATTATCCAGAATGTTTACCCGTCAACTGACTGACACACAATATCCTGATATTCTGGGTTGATTTTAAACGAAACCAACATTTATTTTATTTATGTTGATTTACATACTACTCATGAAACTGTTCGTTGATAAAGAATATTTCAATTAATTTCATTGATATGAGTAACAATAATGTCTAGTAAATCTAAGTATATGAGAATTGGAATGGTTTAATGAAAAATAAAAACTGGAAATACACGAGGCTCAGTAACAAACGGCGGTGAGTAATAAGGCAATAAGCTTTATGACGGCGCGGCCCCGTCCATTAAATCAAAATAACTTATATTTATTACGTTACCGTTTCTCGGAAATTCCATCTGATAGTAGACTTTAATCACCCTTGTTAAGTAACTCATTGGTGAAAACGTACATAACATCTTATTATTAATTTTTTAAGTAGACCTTAAACTTTCATATCGTGACGTATACTAAATTATTAAAGTAAAGACATATATTAAGTTAGGTAATTGTTTGCATAGCTGTATTACAAATTACAGTTAACAAACCTCACATATTCGTATTACGATAGTTATTCCAGTAATAGCTTATATACCTATTATATGGCTTATGTGTGATATCATACTTGTATATGTATACAGAAGTTTTTATTCATTATGTAGTAATACGCAATTTGTGATTGCATCTTTGAAAAAGTTCAATTAGTAGTTTCCTGAACACAATATTTATTTATTATCTCTACATATTCTGAGAAAAGTTGTATACAAAACATAGAAGCAATTAACATTTTGAAATACCAATATTTTTCTTGGAAACGTATAAATGATTCAACTGCAACCAATTGTTTATTATACCAAAGCATGAAACAATAAATTTCCAAATTAATTTGTCAAACTATGATATAAGGAATTTACCATGATAACAATTGTTCTATATCACCTCTCATTCTAATGACCTTTAAAATATGGAACTAGCAGTTCAATTTCATTTTCAAACGTTCTTGGACTCGAATGAATATCACGTGTTACATAACCTAATACAATCGTTGATTCACCTATACATATTTATAGTTGTGTTTTTTATTTAGTCAAATGTTTAAATAATCTACACTTGTGAGTGTCTCAAAATGTTTAGCAGAGCTCAATACATGTTTCATCTAATATTTTGTCTCCAAATGTTATCTTCTCAGGTTCCAAGTGTTACAACAACAGTGTTGCACTATATTTTAAAAGAATCTATGAATAATCTTACACTTAGTATGAAAACAAAAAGAAGAAATATAATTATAATGCGGGAAAAATCACGTGTTAATCATTCTGTATAAGAAATAATCCTCCGTAACTTTCATTGTAAACATGTTATGTACAAGTATTTCAAATTACGTGTAAACATCACATTCGAAAATGGTCCGTGTTAAACATAAACTACAGCAAACTATAAGAAATATGTTTTAGACGGAACCCTTTTCTAACATATTTCAGATGAGGACACCACTCTTACTAGTAGTTCATGTAAACATTTCAAAAACGGTTGAAATAATACTGGGTAATGCTCGTACATTGTAGTATGTTATACTTAACCACTCTTTTGTCAAATACGAGTATACTGTTTGTCCTCCATTCAAAACGCAGTATATTTTCAGTTAAATTAATTATAATTACTGAAGCGTCTACATATAGAGCTCGACATTTAATGGGAATGTATTATGTTTGAACTTATATACTGAAATTACATAACGACTTAAGTAGCTAATATTTGCTTTTAATTTAGTTCTTATTATATTTCCCTCAATAGCGTTTGTACCTAGTAAATTTCGCAGTAAAATTGAAAATTACAATAAATCTCAAAGGTACGGTTTTGGACATGAAACACTATTATCATTAGTAAACTCTTTCTAAATCAACGCATTAATCCACTTCATAGCTGATTGAGTTATATTGTGTATTAATTTTACAGCTATACTTGCTTCAGAGCAGATCGTACGGCTAGAGTTTACTGTAAAGCCACAACGTTACGTTCCAAAGTTTCATGAATGGGAGGTTAATATTTTAAAACACCATTTTGTGACTCCAAGTTACACTGAGCACATTAATTTCATGTACTGTTTAGATTAATATTACGACTACCTCTAATGAAAATTATAAAGAAGATTAGCTCGAGAACTTTTGTTATTTACGTATTGAGATATGTGCGTATTAAAGCATTCAGTTTGATTACCTTCCACATTATTGTCCACTGTCCAAGCTGTTGAGTAGATATAAGTAGTTTTAGCCAGTAAGGGGTGCACTTTTTCCGTGGTTTATAAATAGCATCTAAACATTTAATCAATTGATTGTTGTATTAAGATTTTATATCTGTATTTACACTGCACTATTTAATATCACTGGGTATATGATAACTAAACATATTAAACTATGACTTTTTACTTAATTTTGACTTAATTTCTACATATTTACAAGAATCGCTTAAGGACATGCGTCCGTTCCTAAAAGAAACACGAGATTGTGTCTAGAAATGAGCATAGATTTGTAAACTTGCTAACATTAAAGTTTCAGTTTTATGAGAGTTTTTTAAATTCATTCCCCACCAATCATAACAAAAATTTTCATTTAGCTATACCAATTAAATTACAGAATAATACAATATACGAGTATTATATAAGTTATTTTATACATTGTGGATATAAACATATTTCCCGCCACATTTAAATGTATGTATTATATATGCATAAAATACATAAGCACCTAACATTGAAATTGCGAATCTAGGTTCATCGTGTTAGAGGAATATGTGATTGTAACTAATTGGTTTGTTGTAACAAACCTCGTAGGTCTAGTCAAAAGAACTTCACTTGTTTCGTCACAGGGTCAAACGAAGATATAATTACGGCTTAATAAGATTAGTGACCAAGGAGTCATGTCATTTGTTTTTACATTAGGGATTATATCTTTGAAATCAGTAGACGCAGTGTTAAGGTATATAATATATCACAGTGTACAGCAAAACCCCTCTTTTCATCCTATTTGAATGTTTCACTGGATTACCAGCGGTATAACAAGCATCTCTAGTTACCTATTTACCGTCACAACAGCGATAACTATACACTAGGAACGCGTTTAGGTTTTATTTCAATATTTATAAACTAAATAATAATTTAAATAATTATAAGTTATAAAAATTATATATATATATATATATATATATATATATATATATATATATATTCATAGTTATCGCCAATATTAACAAACCGGGTGTAAATTTATTTTACTTAAGCAGAATGTACTGAACAAGTTGCATTCATACAGTGACTAATTTCATCAATTTGTTTAAAGCTGTTTCATTCTCTTTCCACTTTCTGACTAGATTTTACGATGGAATAGAGTAGCACAGTTAACTATCTCTAATCCTGTAATCTGTTTAAATCACTTTACAATAAATTAAGACCCTATTTGAAACATGCAGTGCAAGGTTTGGTTCTTTAATTTCAATGTTCTAATTCTGATAGCCTATTGGAGTTAGTTCTTAAAATGCGAGTTTAAAGACTGTGCTATTATACAAGGTATATTTCCGTGTAAATAACAAATAACAAGCGAATACATACTTGTACTCATCCATACTGGACTATGAAATAAAACTATTTATATGTCAAAACGATAAATAACAGTCTAATTCTACGGTGAAAGGAGCGGATGAAATATAATGCTGTGTTAATATGTTCTGCTATTTATTGGAGGGTTGAAAAGCAGATCAAATTATTCTTTCCTTTTTTAATTTGAGCCTAAAAGTAAATTACTTTTATACTATATAAAATTTAAAGTGCGTAAGATTGTATTGCATGACAAAGAGGCACAAATTCCTTTCATACTGTCAGTTAACGTCTATGGATTATTTAGTTGTGTAATAAAAATGGCAGATTAGGCTTTAATTGAAATTAGCTGCAATAATTTTTTGAATAAATGATTTTGACTTAACTATACGTGCTCATTTCATATAGTCTGCGACGAAATTCGTACAATGAATTTGGAACGACTGGGTCCTAAATATTAAACGAGGTCGTGAAACGTTGATTGGAAGGTAGGGCCCACGATATTAACACCAAAACACCGTGCCGGTTCGTCGAGAGAGCGGGCAGCCAGCTTTGATTTTAGAACTCCGAAAACAGAAACTCCAAGATGTCCTCGCCCTACGGAAGACAGAAGAGAAGAGGGCAAGAAACCTAATTCCAGAAATCTAGAAAACCTGAAAAACTAGAACCATCAAACAGGCAGAATTCCACAGAAACATCTATAAAGAGATAAACCATCAGGAAAAACAGACGACTCGACCAGCTGTAGGGAAACAGCTCCCGGCCCGTCCAACGGCCAACAAAATAAAGTGGCAAACGCCACAAGTCCACATTGAGATAAACTGTTTAAAATCTCAATTTAATAGTTAAATCTTTTATACTAAAACTACATAACTATATATTTAGTAATTGGGTACGGAGTTTAATTACGGCATGCATGCAAAGGTCAGTGACATGTACTGCTACGTGAAACCAATATTACACACAAACAATAAATCGGATGAAAACATGGCCAACAACTTTTCCTCTTCAATAATGTTATTTAATTATTACTTGCCTTGCATATATGTAGAACAAAGGAAACTATTACCTTTTCTATTATTATCTTAGCGTCTCCTCCCACGGCCCTACGTCTAGCCCTACACCCTTCGTTTTGTTTCCGCCAATCAATCCTCATTTCCGCTGCACCTAAAACATCTCCTCTACTCCCTTCCTATCCGCAAACGACCAGCGTCGTCCTAATTTCCCCTGCGTCGTGTCCTAGTTCCACGTACCTCATTTACCCTGACCTTTGCCCGCACCCTAGCGGTTGTCGATGTTTCCGCTTACCATTATACATTTCCTGTCCTCGTATCCTACTAATCCGCTTTGGGCGTCGCCTTCAGGTAGTCGGCGTCGTCCTATACACACTTCCTCTTACAATTCCTATGTCCTTCGCTTTCCGACGTTACAATAAGCCCTGTCATATTTTCCCCCGACCACTTCGGCCACTCCGTCACTTGACCCTACCCTGAGCCGCCGATGAAACTTCCCGTTACCTTATCGCCTTCCGCGTCTTTCTCCATAAGCCCTACCCTCTCCTAAACACTCCTACATGCCCACCTAATTCCTACCTCCCATACGTCTTGCAGCGCCCCTTTATACAAGTCGGCACATTTTTTCCTATGCCGACGGACCCCTAACGACCCCATCCCTGCAATAAAGAATACAGTCGAGTATTCAGAAACAGCAGTGTAGCCATTTCAAACAGGTTGGAATAAGCAGACCATATAACCCTACGGAGAGATGTTGCAGGCACCGCAGCTGGGAGCAGACTGACAATATTGGGGGTTCTGCGCATGCACCAACATGGCTGCTATATAAGGGAGCCGATCACCAGCACAGCTCTCATTCGTTCCTGGGAAAACCACCACAGAAAGCTCTCCGTTCCTCAGAGACCGACCACGTTTCTCAACTCTATGGTAAGAAAATCGCCCTGCGCTAGAGCAATCAAAGCGCCTCCTCATCTTTCCCCGCTAGAGCAATCCCAGTGGAACCTTTCGTCCTGCGCTAGAGAAATCCGAGCGCCTCTATCCCCTTGCCCGCTAGAGCAATCCAAGCGGAACCTTTCGCATTGCGCTAGAGATATCCGAGCGCATCTATCCCCTCCCCGCTAGAGCAATCCAAGCGGAACCTTTCGCCCTGCGCTAGAGAAATCCAAGCGCCTCTTCGTCTTTCCCGCTAGAGCAATCCAAGCGGAACCTTTTGTCCTGCGCTAGAGAAATCCGAGCGCCTCTATCCCCTCGCCCGCTAGAGCAATCCAAGCGGAACCGTTCGTCTTGCGCTAGAGAAATCCAAGCGCCTCTTCGTCGTTCCCCTCTAGAGCGATCCTAGCGGAACCTTTCGTCCTGCGCTAGAGAAATTAATATGAGCGCCTCGATCCTCTCGCCCGCTAGAGCAATCCAAGTGGAACCTTTCGCCCAGCGCTAGAGAAATTTTAGCGCCTCTTCGTATGTTCCTGCTAGAGCGATCCAAGCGAAACCTTTCGTCCTGCGCTAGAAAAACCCGAGCGCCTCTATCCTCTCGCCCGTTAGAGCAATCCAAGCGGAAGCTTTCGCTCTGCGCTAGAGAAATCCAAGCGCCTCTTCGTCTTTCCCCGTTAGAGTGATCCAAGCGGAAGCTTTTGTCCTGCGCTAGAGAAATCCGAGCACATCTATCCCCTCGCCCGCTAGAGCAATCCAAGTGGAACCTTTCGCCCTGCGCTAAAGAAATTCAAGCGCCTCTTTCTCTGTCCCCGCTAGAGAAATCCGAGCGGAACCTTAGTTCTTTTGCTAGTTTCTTTCCCAACGCTTTTGTTTCCAAATTACTACTGTCCATATACTCCTCCTCATACCCTACTTGGAGCCTGGGCTCTGATGATACCGAGCGTTTGTATTGAGTCCACTTAGGTTGACTCTGCTCTCAGTCTGAGCCTTTGGTGTCTCCATTCTAACCACCTTCTCCCGACCCCTAGAATATTTTCGCCCTGCGCTAGAGAAATCCACGCGCCTCTTCGTCTTTCCCCGCTAGAGTGATCCAAGCGGAAGCTTTTGTCCTGCGCTAGAGAAATCCGAGCGCATCTATCCCCTCGCCCGCTAGAGCAATCCAAGCGGAACCTTTCGCCCTGCTCTAGAGAAATTCAAGCGCCTCTTTCTCTGTCCCCGCTAGAGAAATCCGAGCGGAACCTTAGTTCTTTTGCTAGACTCTTTCCCAACGCTTTTGTTTCCAAATTACTACTGTCCATACTCCTCCTCATACCCTACTTGGAGCCTGGACTGTGATGATACCGAGTGTTTGTATTGAGTCCACTTAGGTTGACTCTGCTCTCAGTCTGAGGCTTTGGTGTCTCCATTCTAACCACCTTCTCCCGACCCCTAGAATACTTTACCCCATTTCACGACTGACTGTCAGGGTAAGTGAAACGACCAGTTACGGTTACGATAAGTTACGAAAAGCCGTTACAAAATATATACCACTACAAGAGTTTAGCTTTAAAATATAATTACATCATTTATATTATATTTAGTGTTAATATATGATGTTAGGTCACTATAGTTATCAAGATAATGTTATTTACCTTTAAAATTCAATATCGTAATTTCCACTTAAACAGGTGAATACTTTCAATCACACTTTAGAAATATACAACAAAGATATGACAAATGCACACAGTTCGCCAGCACATGATCAAATACCTGTATAAGAAGAAAAGATATTAAGTAAGAATGACTGAATATATTTGACCTACACTGTTTCTAGAAAATTCATAAATTTGAAAAGTTGCAACAAGTGTATTGAAAACATTTATATCATGTCAATTCACCTTGATCCATCTTTATGCACGACATAACTGTTTTTTGTTACCCAATGCACGGAAATTAATCGTTTTTTAAAACTTGCTTGAACTGTACGTAATGTTTGTCTACCTCTTCCGATGACCCAACATATTTTGTGATTATTACACAAATATATAGAAATTGGTAATAACTGATAAGAATAATGAGTTACTTAGTTGACCGAGTTCTTTGACTATTCGCCACAGTCTATACCATTGATCTATTCACCCACTTTATTAACTTTCCTTCAACTTTTCAGATTATCTAAAAAAATTTATCAATTGAATTTTCTAAATATGTAATAGTATTATGGAAATGATATATTATATTAACTTTCAGTAATAACGGACAATATTTTCAAATCACTCCAAATTAATAATTCACTGATGTATTTATATTATATACCAATGTTCACCACAGAACAATTTAAAATACTACATTAAGGATTTGAAAGATAGTTGAATGTTATTATATATCCTAAATGTAGTAAAATATAGTTATATAGGTTCCCGCTGACAAGTATTGTACTTAGCAGTTCCTTAGAAATGTAGCATTTCTTGAACAAATTCAATTAAATAAAACTGTGTGTGTGTGTGTGTGTTGTGTGTGTGTGTGTGTGTGTGTGTGTGTGTGTGTGTGTGTGTGTGTGTGTGTGTGTGTGTGTGTGTGTGTGTGTGTGTGTGTGTGTGTTGTTATTTATTTAGACAATTATATTAATCTCATATTGATTCATGCTACCCCTTATAACTTAAAAAACCTTTATGTCGTTTCATTCATAAAAAAACCATATAGTTTTTAAAATTTAAAAAACAAATGCCACTTATAGCAAGAGAAGAAGTTACACGGAGCAACACGACGCAGAATATGAAGGCGGATAATCGCCTCTATTTGAGCGCCGCATCTAAACAGCTTTATCCAAACATCAATAGAATACTGTAGGATCACAAAAGAAAGCTGTAGGTCATATACTAAAGGTGTAACAAGACAGTTTATACAGTATTAACTAAAATTCTATAGCGGAATAATCACCTCTATGTAAAAGGCCCGCGTCGCAACTCTATAGCTCTAACATTAGTGCTATGATCAACGCTCACAATAGAAGATAGCAAGTCGCAGGTGTGACAAGACTGTGTACAGTGCTTGGAGAGTTTCAGGTTAGATAGAAATCGTAGTTAGTTTTATTGAAAGTACATATTAACCACAATTAGACTTAACACTATTATGGATCGTATCCAAAATTACGTCACTGAAACAACCTGTCTCTGAGACCGCGTTTTTCGTTTTTGTAGCCTTCTATTCACAACACTTAAATATAAATGAATATAATGGTCAACACATTAAAAAAACTTAGTTCAATTTGGTTATATGATATTATATGTTTAAGTACATATACAACAAAATACATATATTACAACAAAAAATTTTAAAAAATTAATTATTTTTCTTTATCATAAATCTAAATCAATCAAATCTAAAATGTAATTATGGAACTTTTAGATTTAATTAATTTGTTACGTACTACTAATATAAATATACTAATAAAACGGAGGAACGAGTATATATGTAGATAAAGAATCTAAATTACTTGTATTTTGCCACATTCTAAACAAACTTTTCTACTACACTCCCAAACACACGGCTTTTGCAGTAAATGGCACATAATGCAGTTTTTCTATTTTTGCCCATGGAAAGTTAGAACATGTTTTCCTTTTCTCCATTTTATCAGATGGAACTCTGTGGAGATCGGCTTGAATCTGCCGTCGTGAGGCTGTTGATGTGGCGCGGCTGCTCTTCACTTCACCCATGGTCCCCTTCTCTATGTCGCCCCTTAGTTTCCGGGAGGTTGGTGTTTCATCATTCTTGCATTACATGAGGTCAAATGAGTTGGTAGCCCAAGGCTTTTATGAAGTCATAAACGTGTCATATCCGGGTATGTGTTCCTTGAAACTCTGTACATCACAATGATTTATAGTTCCTATGCTCACAAGCCTGTAGAAGAGACAGCATGAGGCCAACGCTGTTCTCGGCTTGAAGAGTAAACTGCACATATTTTTCATGTCGAGAAGAACTACCTCCATACTCCACAGTTTGTACTGTTGTAGCTACAAAATAAATTTCTGACTTTTTCTTATCTTCATTGTATTGAGCAGATGAGAATGCATACTTTATGCTAATATAACACTCGATTCTTTTTAGGAACGAAGCTTAGAAGAGTCATTGTTTTAGTCGAATCCAGAGAAGGAAAGAACCCAGGAGGTGATTAGGGTTCGGCAGAAATTCTTTCAGGAATTTGTTTTTGTTTTTGTGTTACTTTTTTTTTCATTGTGGTGTTCCTTATCGTATTTTTTAGTTTTTCGGGTTTTTGTTTTTTTTATCTAATTTTTGGTGGGTTTCATCTGTCTCGTCTTGTATCCTTGTGTCCTTCCTTTCTGTTTGGTCGATTAATGTTGTTTTGTTTCCATGTACTGGTTCTCTGCTCATTTACGTCTTTGTCGTTTCTCCATTGTGTTTCTTTTGTTTTTTCTGTTTTTCTGTAGTTATTCGTTTTTACTGTGTTTGTTGTGTTTCTTTTGTGTTTTTGGTTTTAGTACAGTGTTGGTTGTGTTTTGTTTTGTTTTTGTTTATTTGTGTTTTGTCTTCATTGTTTATTTCTTTGCTTCTTTTCCTTTGTTTTTCTTCTTTATTATTTTAGATTTTTTTCACTTTTTTTTCATGTACCTACGAAGTCAATTTCCGCTTCAACAGTTCATCTATTACTCATGGGAGGTGAACCAGTTATCAAGCCGTACATTCTGTTGGATCCCTGGCTAGGGCGACACAGACGGACTATCGGGGATTGCGTAGGAATGCTCCAACTCCTTTTC
Source organism: Homalodisca vitripennis (assembly GCF_021130785.1). Taxonomy (NCBI): domain Eukaryota; kingdom Metazoa; phylum Arthropoda; class Insecta; order Hemiptera; family Cicadellidae; genus Homalodisca; species Homalodisca vitripennis. The sequence continues at coordinate 69,403 of NW_025776795.1, read as the reverse complement.
TCAAATCTGTTACTCCTAACTGTCACTATCCTTTGCCTGCGTAAATGTAAGCATTCAGCAAGGTATGAATTGGTCTTGGCATCCGCTAAACACATTACTTTTAAAAGCCATAATTTTTTTGTTGTTTTTTTTGCAGGAAGACCTTATGATTCCATCTTCCTCTAAATGTACTAACATTTTCATTCCACCGTTACTTCAGGATGGATGACACAATAATTTCTCTGACAGTTTAGATATGAATTTGGTGTAAATATCTCTGATATTGGTGCAGTTTATCCGGTCTCATCTTTCAGTGCGTGTATGAGCATCGTCAAATCTCAACAAGCAATTAAAACTAAAATATCGGTTTTCAGACATTGGTATTAAAAATATAGTTCAACTGAAGATCCTTTGGAAAACATAGATACGGATTTTCTCATCATTTGACTTCAGAATTGAAGGAAAGCGGAATTATACCTAGAAGTGCGTTTACATCTCTTGTAATTATATCCCTGTAAGTTAACTTTTATTCGTTTTGTCTCTCCAATTTTTGAAATTTGACCTCTGTAATGTTTTTGTTTGTTATTCTACTACAATATGTCTATCATTGCTCATCCATCTATAAAAGATTCCAACCCTCTGTTATCTTTGTTTGTTCCCTAAGCTCTAAGCGCCACCCCTAAACCTGGCAAACCAGTTCTAATGATATTTTCTGGCAGAGTTCTCACCTGAGTAATAGCTGTTTTGAAGTCCAGGCATTGGAGGGTCCAAATTCAGTTTTTTTGGACATTTCAAGATAGAAAATCTGTAAGGCAGCATCAGGTTGAATATTTTCTAGAGATACGTTTGATTACCAGGATTGGCAGAGCGTATCATCTTGTCACGATCCTAGTAGTGCTTCTTCATCTGTGGAAGCTCTATGATTCCTTCTGGTACCATAGGCTCCCTCGTACACTTCTCCTCCGGACAGTAATTAATCGGTCTCGTCAGAATCGTCAACTTCTTCAAACTTTCGGCTGATCGACAATCACTTTCAAGTCCCAACAACCTAGCTTATCCTGTCACTATAATCTGGGTCAACTAGTTTTCACTGATCTACTGCTATTGGCCGGTCCATTTTCGTCTCAATACCCACCACACTATAGGAAACACCTGGTCTCGCAGACCGCTACGGCGCCAACAACGTTCACGGATACGCCTGTCACACAGACCGTGTAGGTTTTGAACTAGCGTAACTCAAGTCAACGCTTTGCCGAAACTGATAATATTTGTAGTGGTGGTAAGGGGGGTGAGGGCTACGAGTCTGACCAAGCTCGCCATGTTTCAAATACCAACAGAAAAATTCCCCAGTGCGTGAGAGACCGCGGTTTTCCAAAGAGTGTTAAGGAAATATTTCGTTACCCTATAGTACGAATATATGTATATACATATATAAAACTAAACTCTCCAAAAGGCTGGTTGTAGCTGTTGTGAAACGAATTTGATCTAGGTAGAAACGCAATTCTTACATATTACGTTCAGTTAATAATATTGCAATAGTGAAAAATATTTTAAATGATTAACTATGATATATCAAATACGGTATATTTTATACAAACCGTAAGTTTTCGAGTAAGAAATATTTAGTCGAGGATTATACGGCAACTCCGGAATAAAAGCAATAATACGTATAAACCAGTTTTTCATATTTTGCATACATTTTTACGTTATAAATTTCATTTTGACTTTTTGAAGTAGTTTGTGTCAGATAACCTGTTATTGTACTTTATAGTGTTAGTGAAATGTTTAAAATTTTTTGTTTCAGTTTAGTTTTTTGCGCGATTCCACGTGTCAAATTCCATCAACATTATTACCAAAACCATTCACATTTTCAATTAAATACTTTGATCATGATTTTCCTTTGATAATTCTCCTTTCCAATCTTATTAACACATCAAAAAATTTCCTTGTTTTATAATTATCATAGTAATTCACGTGGCTAATTAACTGCGGTTTTGCTCTATTCGTTGTACTCTATTTATCGAATCTATCAACCACCCAGAGATTATTAAGACCCAGTGGCAAACCTTTCGTTGGGAGATGGAAAGTCTAGAACTATTTATTATGTGTGTAGTGAAGACATCATCAAAGTAAGTACAACTTGACTCATAGTTAAGTGTTGGATAACTCTCTCTGTCCCTTTAATTAATCTACTATATTCCTTTTCCAAAGACTTGCCTAGCAATAAAAATGCCAATTGTTTTTTATATTCTATACTTTTGTTTTCATCTTTTAACTGTTGTTCGTCCAAACCACGTAGTTTTAATTTTCCAATACATTAAACCTGTCAACGACTAATTTAATATTTTGCGATTTATAGTAGGTGTTCGTATTTATTTTCTAAGTATGAATATACGGTTATCATAACAAATGATTGGACTTCAATTGTTTTCAATATTATGACATTTAAAGTACAATTTGAAATCTGTACGTTTATTTTAACCATTTCTTGAAAATGTTTTATACCGTATCCGCAACCTTGGTGTTTTGGTTAGGTTCAGCTCAATCAAATATTTCTAAATAAATAAACATATTTTTATTAATAGGAATTTTGTTTGAATTTGAATTTTAAATTTAGCGTTTTGCTAAAAACATAACACTAACCAAGTAGCCAAACACCCTTAGTAGGTATAGTGTGATAACTTCCATTTTACAGAAACTATTTAAGAACTAATTTTACCTCTGATTTTAATTAAGTCAAGGACATTGATTACCACTTGTAATTTATATAGTTAGCATCCTAAATTACTTCTAAATTTCCGTGCTTATGTAAACAATCGTTAGACATTATGGGATGTGGATAAGTTTAAACCTATAAAACATTAATGACGTAAGAGATGGTTTGTAACATCTCGACATCCCGGTAATATTTCCTATGTTGTCTTACTCTGGTAGACTAACGACAGGAAATGGGTTGGAAGTGGATTTATAATGTACAATTCTTTAATTTAAAAATAGTGCTTCTTAATTGAATATACAAATAAAATATATACAAACTAAAAGAAGTCTTGAAATATAACAATTTAAATTTAAATAAAAAAAATCTTAGTACACCAGTATTTTTGTGTATGCTTTAAATTTGCTACTGAATATAAAACAGTTCTTAGAAACAAAGCTATTATACTCATACGTTTAATATACAAATTTATGTCAGATAAAATTTTATATTTACATGAAATTGATCTTGAGTGATGATTGAACAGTTAATTTCTCTTTCTGAAGAAGGAGTTATTGAATCCATTGAAGCCGTATAATATGTTCATTGTGTTACTATTCTATTATAAGTAGCTGTAAAACTCGACTAAAATCTCCGTCAATCTCTCCTACGACAAACTGTAGTAAAGCGTGATGTGAAATTAATGAATTTGGGTTCGTATCCATTAAGTTTCGTTATGCTGATGATATTGTAACCGCACAATAATTGTGCCACGTACTGTGCTCAGTACTGTCACTTCCAGACATGAGGAATAAACATTCGAGTACATCATTACTTCTAGTAAGATCCAGTACGAAATCTATAACTAATAAATGTTGGAAATTTGTTGGCTCCATTATGTATCTCTTATCTGCAGAGCTATTAAATTATTTTCTTTATGAAACTTTTATTTATATATTTTTATTTATTTGTTTAACACAAAATATTATAGAATACGGCCCTATCATGTAGAACTGTTAAACCAAACATTATATAATATAGGAATATCATTTGTTCAGAAGGATGATAAAAAATATTAAGTATTTACTACATTTTTATAATTGGATATAGTGTAATTTATTGTAAATAATTACTGCTGGGACCAGGGTTTGAATACTTAGAGACTTCCTGTTGTGTAAATCTTCTTCAAATATAGAAACAGACGAATATATTTTCACAGCATTATATTTATAAATTTTATTCTTTTGATAAAATCAACTTCTTGTTTATTATTTAAAATAATTTAATTTTAAATGAGTTTGTCATATTACGGATCGAAGTTGAAATATTTTGTAGGAATACTACATTATACTACACAGTGTGAGGATTCTGCCCCCCCCCCCACTTCTTATGAATTATTTCACACATTCCTAAAAGGTTGTAATTATTTATTAATATTTTAAAAAACAAAAAGTATTGTTAGTTCCATCTCATCTCCTGGAAAATTAGTTATTCTGAATTAAAATTTATATTACTTTCTGAAAATTGCCTAACAACAATGTAGCAATAGAAATACACCATAATGAAAAACAATCTAGTGTAAGACGGGATTGAATATATCGGCATTTTCTCTCTGTTGAACAACGAAACAGTAAATCAAAATTTTTAAAGTAACATATAATATTTTAGGAGTAAAATAACTCTATGTTTTAAATAAAATTTATTATTAAAACACCCATTATGTATAGACTGTATTTTGAGAAAACTATTCAGTTGAAGTATTATTTTATTATCTTAGGTATTTCCATATTTGACTTGCAATAAATATATTTTATTTTGAGTCAAAATATTTTTATTTTACTTTAAATAATGTGCTTTTTTCAATGTTATTTGAGACTTTTGTTGAACAGGCCTTTGGTGTCAAAAGATAAAAGGGCCAATCGCCCATTATATGCGGTAACTAATTATATAAAGTAACACCATGGGTGTCTAAGGCTTTCTCACTAAGTCATTACAGGTTTCAACATCGTAAATGTAAAACATTCTTCAATATTTTTCTTGAATGAATATACATTTGTAGTCCATGTATAATACTTAATTACGTTATAAAGATAAGGTAAGAGAAGTTCACTTTGGGAAGGCTTACTAGCCTTATCTTCGCCGGTGAGATAAGAAACTCTTTACATTTTACCTCTTTTTATCCTCCTTTAAACTAGTTTTTAAAAGTGTAAGTTTTATATTTAGAAGATTTCTTATGATCTAATTTACGCAATTAGTATAAAGAATAAGTAGGCTAAGAGTAAGCTATTTCAATATGTTCAAATGACTTTTATTCAAAGTTCTACTCATACAGTGAAAATGGATATATTGTTTTTTATTATTCTAGGTATATTTACTATTTTAATAGTGCATTAAATAGTATTAATTCTTCGTGTTGAAGATGTACATCAATTTAAATAATATGCTTCAAGATCAATATCTAGTAATCGCTTAGTATGATTATATCTCTCTGAATTGACATTTTAACCAATCACTACGATGCAAAACATAATAATGTGTCCAACTTGTAGTGTAGGCAGTGTTGGATACATTCAATATAGATCAGATAAAATAAAGAGCTTGACATCCAGACGTATAGGCAGGTTATCTCTTGACTCTTTTAAAATTTATATTTGTTATCTGACAGAGAGAAAAAGTAGCGCTGCACATTGTGGGCTTGACGATAGTGGTAGAGTGGTGGGTTAGAAATAAATGTTCTCTGTTGCGGAGACAATTTTAGGCCTCGATATGAACCGGAAAGCTTCAATTTACAAACTTACTTTACATACAGGCATAAATCTTCTCTACTATATATTTTGTGAATTCACTTTATTCAAAGTTCAAGTCATATATTTCATACAGTTCAAAGTAAGAAAAACTAATTATCTACGAGTATATTGAAACAAGTTTATATTTAAAGTGCAGTATTCAGGCTGTTCACAGTTAAACGTGCATACAGTTTAACATATATGGCAATGTTATCACTTAATTTACATGGGTGTATCTTAGTAAATCGGCTACTGAACACAAAAATACTGTTATTATTTTATAAGTTTTACCAATATAGTTTTATTCATTGCAAATTTAATTATAAAAAAACAGCAATTTTCCTCAAATAAAAATGCCTGAATTAGCATTGTAAATAATTAGTATTTAAGTATTTATTAGGTTTAAGCTGTACTAGATAATTTTTAAATTAAATATAGAGTTCCTCTTTTAAAATTAAATTCTTGGACTTTAGTTGTTCGTTGAAAAAAAAACTTACCGTATATTTCTGAAGTGTATTTAATTACAAAATCAATCTTAAAATCTATGAATAATATTCTTAAAGACCTAAAAAAATTCTGTCCCGAGTTAGCGAACTAGACTTCACCGGAAGTCTCCTCAACCGACAGGAGGTCTCGGAAGCGCGCCCCTCCCAAACTCGGAGCAAAGCATAAAAAAAACAACAACAACATGCCACTAGTGGGAAGAGAGACAAAATTTACAGTAGATAATATAATTAATTAGATGGCAAACATTTTCACACAAATACAATTAACTGCAGCACCACGGTGCACCGAGTAACTTACAAACTAAATAACAAAAATAAATAGAATTAAAATATTGACAATTACATAATAAATAGAAATTTGACATATAAATAACATAGTTTCAGGTACGGGCATGTAGTAAATATAAAATTTAGAACTGGTAATTATTATGAACTGAGGGGAGGGAGAAGGTTGTAAAATTTCAAGGCCCACTATTTTTTTAAAGTAATTTTGTTTCAAGTTTGTAGCCAAAAAAAAAAATTAAAGCCGATTTTCGAAGGAGGCGGGGCTTAGTTGCATCCACGAATCCGAATTAAAGATGAAATCCTCCTCTACAGATCATGTCACTAATCTAAATAAATACTAGGTAACTTAACACTGGCCCTCCTCCAGATATAATATCTGGCAGCGTTCCATAAAACCCAATCCTCACATGTCCAGTAAAAAGAAGAAGTCCATGTTGGATGACGGTAACAGTAGCGCTGGCAGGGCGCGGGCATTCAATTTTAGTTTACCAGTGCTGTTCCCATTGGGCAGACTCGCCGCACCAGTCATGTTGACGGCACTCACGGGGGACCCTATTGAATCCCAACATAACCAGTAGGTATTCAGAAAAGTTTTGCTATAACCCGAGAGAATAACTAAAAACTTAAATTATGTTTGGCACAAAGTATATGTAAAATATTTAAATTTAACAATTAAAAATACCATCTGTAGCTAACAGTACCTTTTAAGTATCGAAAAACTGTTTCTCGAAAATAACTCAAGACACCAAGTATTATAAGATACACTACTTGGTGACAATATTAAATATTACATACAAAACAAATTTTCAAATATTTAAACATTTACTTATAGGATAGAACAGCCATACTAAACTATTCAGCTTGGTAACATTTACTTGTAAAAAATAATTCACTGTATTTTATTTATTCTGTAATATTAATTGTAATGGTAAATTAAGTAATTTACAAATAATAACAGTACATTATTTCCCAAATAACAATAATTAATTAATTTATAATCCAAAACTAAGCCGTTCACCGCTACTATAAAGCAAAAAATAATTAAACAATAAAATAGAAATCATGAGTGTTGCCACTCAATTTTTGCACGCAACACAAAACACGAGGAAAAAAAATTTCCAAAGTCTCTACCGTCTCGCTTACACTAAATAAGAACACAATGATTACTAAATAAAAAATTTTCCGTTCGCGAACGGATCAATAGAAATCACTAGCGCAAAGTATAATAAAATTTTAACTGGCATAGATAAATAAAATAACGATTATGAAAGTAACGAAATGACAGGATAGAACACTTTGCGACAAGAAGACGTACACAAGGAACACAAAATACAAAATAAATAAATAAACTACTTTTAACTGATCAACGAAAATTTATGTTCCTGCTGGGAAAGAAAAACACCAATTAAGTTAAGAGAGAGAAAAAGAAAAACAATTACCTGCCGAAAGTCGGAGAGAGACTAGCCAGCCATGGGCATCATGACGACCAGGTTAACAGTCAGAGAATCACGTCGCCTCTGCCGAACGTGTCCGACCGCTCCGACCAGTAGCAGCTGCCGGTAAACAGCTGGGTCGGTAATCAGTCAAGGTCAACCACCTGACCTCAACCAATCAGTCCATCCAGGCAGAAAATAATCAATAGGGTAACGTAATCACCCCCCCCCCCACAGACTGACAAAAGTGGCCGAGGTGGAAAAAATATTGACAAAATTATCCAAACTGGGCCCCGGCTCAATTCTGAGTGACAATAAACAATATTTTACAGTGCGTTATTACAAATGCCATGAAAAGTGTTAAACATAAAACAACATCTTTACTAAGTTTAAATTTTTCCTGGTCAGGAAGTATTTGTACTGCGTGACGAAGTTTGTTTCCGAACTGTACAGTTAAGCTTGTAAAATATAAGTCTCTGCCTCTTCTCTAGTTGTAATTAATTTTAGATGTCTCATTTGTATATACTTCTTACTGTCAACCAGTATAAACCTGAGACAATGATGGAGATCTATCTCAGACGTGGTATCTTTTGCCATTGAACTGCGGGTGGAAATTAATTCCTCTGGACATGTTTAAATACAGTATAATCCTCCTAACTTACTTGTCTGAGAGAGATCTCATTTTCAATCTTAATAAACCTGAGTTAATTATGGACCTTATACACAGCGAAGATTATTGACCAGATGGTATATCCATATAATATAACGAAATATATGGTACGTAAGCTTTCAAATAAATGCAGTCCAACGTTAGTTTTTTATAAGATTGACTTGTGTTTCCTTTAATTATGAAAATTAATTATGAAGTTATTACCTCGGCATCTAACACAAAGTGGCAAGGTTCATTAATTTTTTTATAAATGATTTGTACATTTAAACAACTTCATCCTTTACATCTCTTACGCTTTGTTACCAAATGGCTCAACATGTATTTCTTATAACAACATAAGTTTTATTATTCTACTTTATAGTCTTCTGTAGTAAAACGATATTGATAAATATATAGTCGTGATCAATAAAAAAACGAAAATTAAAAATCACTATATCCAATAAATGAATGTGGCTAACTGAATGTCACTAATATAATTGGTAAATTTTTCCTGCTGGTTTTAATAAAACTTATCAAGTTTTATTTAAATCATTTCACTAAAACGATAATAAAATCAAAAATATTTAACATCTAGTTATATCGATATCTTTCGACAAAATTCTCTTACTTTAAGATAGTAGGAAGTACCGGGTACTCTGTGCGAATTTTCTCTAAGCTTGTACCCCAGGGGAATGACTCTTAATTTTTCTTTAAAAGTGAGAAATTAAAATAAAACATTGATATTTGGTACTTTATGAGAACGAAATCTGTGTAACACATAAAATGAATACACTCAGTAGTTATAGAGAGTGGTTTAAATAATATTATAACAATAACTGTAGATTATAATGCTGTTTACTTCACACTATACCTAATCTAATATGTGTTAATAGCTCTATGTCCCCAGTAATAACACTGCGTCTTTATAATCATGTATAAGTATCATAAGTATAAGTATCATAATCATGTAACTTACGTCTAACAACTCCATCTGAGGAGGGTGTCGTAGAGAGGATTGAACTGGGATGTCAGCTGTAGGGATTAGATACTAAGAAGTCTGCCCTCAAGAAGTGCCGCGAATCGTAGTGGGATACTTGCTCTACATTACAACTGTTATGAGAAAGCAGCACCAAGACGTTATCGAAGTGTGACTGGGTGTGCTGACTTCTCGGTATAGCATTACCTGGATATTGAGAGCCAGGATCTTTAAAGACGCTTCTCACGGAAAAAATACGATGATGAGTCTATGACATCCAGATACCATATGTTAGTTCAATATGATATTACTAACTTTAAACCATGTTCTCTTGCTTTTAAGTATTTTGGGAACATTTCCATGCTTATATATTTACTTAAACCAATATTACTGTTAAAGATTTTAGTAAAAAAATTCATAACTCAAGTACCCTTATAGAACGAGTGTACCTTTGCAATATTTAAATGCTTAATCTTTGATAAGGATTTTTATTATACATATATATTTGTTAACACTAGTAAAATATAAATACAAGAATAATATTTAAAAAGTTATGGTAAGGAAAAATATATTGTAATGATATGTAAAATGAAATATGATAGAATATGATATTTTAACTGATATCAACTGGTCTGCAATGCGAATATTCAGTAAATTTTCATGTCATTTACAACTAAGTGCTGTCCCTAAGATCTAATAGTTCAACTGATTGACTCCTGGGTTATAGAATCCATAACTGTCTAAAGAGAGACGTAAAACGTCAATATCAGACACCAATGCTACAGGCGAGATCGCTATGGTTACTCAGCACTAATCTAGTATAGTCTGGAGTTCTTACCACCATGTTCCTAATAAATCAAACCTTCCCACTACAGTTACTGCATTATTTGTATAAAACTTGGTTGTTCTGCGGTCTTTGGAGTTTACAAGTCATTCATGAAATATGAATGGATTCTATTGAAGCACCATAGGGCATAGTACTATGCGCGGGAGTTGGAGATGTCCTGACAAACTTCCATGTAATGTTATGAGTAGATTTCGGGTTACCTGTGGTTACTGAAGTGTTTAGTGATAGTGATGCGTAGTTTTTAAATCTGAGGACAAAACATTGTTAGTGAACAGGAAAGAACATGAATTATGAATGTCTCTGCCGTTCTTCATACCATTTAAACGTAGTTTCAACGTTATTTGTATTTTTAAACACTAAACGAGAGTAATGCGTTGGCGTTGGAAAATGTGTTAATGGCTGGTTAGGAGGTTACTGGAATGTCCTGGCTGATTTCAATTGCATTTCAGAAGTGTCTGTTTTATTTATCTGCCTGCCATTGGAAAATATTGGATAGGAAAGTGTGAAATTGGCGCTGGAGTGTGAAACAATGTGTTAATGGACAGTAAAGTGGTAACTTGAATGTTATAGTAAGCTATCATGTTCAGAAAACCGGTGTGCTGCAACTGGACCCCACAACAGTCTACTTCATCGTGCATCTCTGGTATGTTGCATAAAGTTCCATGTAAACATGTATTTACTTAAACACCAGTGGTTAGATTATTACAATTTCAGGGAAAATCTGTTTATAAAGGAACATCAATAAAGGAGTTTATATGAAAAAGTCAATAATATGTTATGTGATACGTTATTTGGAATCTTTAGATACTTATATGTTAGTAATTTAAATCGAAAAAATTGAGTGAAGCTAACATGTCTATTGCCATCTTAAGTATCAGTTCATTATATTCAGAAAGTGTTTTACACATTCATATGTTTTAACACTTCAAAATAAAGATTGAACAAGTCAACTACGAGTATAAAGGTATTGAATTATAATCTATACCTGGTCAAACGAGTTAACAGATTAAGACTGTCATTGTTGTTCCTCGTGTGGTTGGCATTAAAAGTTATTTAGCGTTTTATGAGCTCTATGGGTTGTGTTAAAATAACATACAAAATTGTAGTGAATCTATGGGTCTACAGTTCAAAATCAACTCTAACAAATTAGGATTTTGTACGAAACCATGATATGTACAGGTTACATTGTTACACACAAGTCTATATAAAAATAAAATCTTTTAACGTAAGTGGATCTTTTGCCTTTTCTACCTTCTATTTCAAGACCTAGTTTCATGAACCATAAACAGTGGATTTGCAATAAATGAACGCGTCATGTAAACGGACGAAATATTTGGCACGGCTTTTCTATACAAATTACAGACCTATTAGATAAAGTTTCCTTCGAGCTAAAATATACAAAGAATTTATAGAAGAAATCTTTAATATTAAAAGGAGTTTTTTTAAATTTTAAACTCGTTAAGTGAAAAATGTTTGTTTAATCTCTGATATTTAATCCGAAGTTTAACTTCAAACTCGGGTTGTTTTGATTTCTCAAAGTATTTATCAAAACTACAGTAATTTAATTAATTTATTTGTTCTTCCATTCTATATAAAGTATTTTTATGTATTTTTCTTATAGTACTTTATTTCCCTAATATTATATTTCACTGTAGTATATAAAATGTGATAGACTAATAGAAAAATATCAGCATATACTCGTTTGTAATGTGATAACGAATAATGGCATCACCGCCATTGCCAAGGGAAACATAATAACAACATTTCAGAAAATAGACGTAGTATCGTAACGAATGGTAATGATATGACCACAGTAACTAAGGGTCATAACATAAATATATGCCCTAGAGTCGGTATACCAAATAGAATAAAATATTAGAACGTAACTAGTAGTAAAGCCGTATTGATTGGTAATGAAATGCTATCAATACTTTAGAATCACTACATAAATATACAATCTAGCGTCGTTATGCTTAATAGAATAAAATATTAGAACGTACCTAGTAGTAAAGCCGTATTGATTGGTAATGAAATGCTATCAATACTTTAGAATCACTACATAAATATACACTCTAGCGTCGTTATGCTAAATAGAATAAAATATCAGCAAGTAACTGTTCGTAAACCGGTACTGAATGGTAACGTCATAAAATTTTTACTTTTGAATCAAAACACAAATATAGAGTTTATTATTTTGCAGAGTCCGTCTATTAACTTAATTAAAATATCGGTGAATACTTATAGGTCCGGTTCAGGTAACATTTTTATCATGAGATTTTGAAATATGAATTAAATCTCTTTATCTCATGGAAATATTGATTAGATCACAAAGAATCAAGAATAAATTGTCTTCAATATGCTTTATATTACAAAATCTATCCCTAGAATTTCCTAAAGTTGAAGAAATATTACATTATTACGGTATATATTGAAAATATTTTTTAATAAATAATAGCCAAAAACTGATTTTGACTATGTATAATTGGATTCTTGCAATCCTACATTGTCAATGTTTTTCGTAAATAATTGTATCAAAATGCCCTAGTAAAGAAATTATCCATTAATATTTACTTTACGCCATTAGTACACCATTTAAGTTATTATTTTATTGTTAAAATCTCTTCATTAAAACTTTTTATGGTAGGATATACACTACTCTCACTAAAAATAATAGAGAAATTCGATTTGTTCTTTTCTGAAGTGTTTCCATTGTTAAAAAGTATATATCTTTTTTTATACATCTTTAGAATTGTAATGAACATTGTCCCAAATATGCCATTGGTACCAACCTAGAGACAGCGAGGGTAATAGTTGGATGTAACCTCCGCAATCAAACTTTTCTGCAGTATTACACATTCAAACCTGAGAAACGATTTAGTTTAGGGGAAGACCCTAAACTGGTACAATTTTGAAAATCTAATTATAGAATTTGGTTTTAACTCAATGCAAAACATCGTTTATAATTCATCCTTTTAGTTTGAGGTTTTGTCTAAATATTATTAATTAAAATGATTAAATTAAACTGTCAAGGTGTAATAATGAAAAACGGCTCTAAGAAGTAGAAGATGAACTCAAATAGAAAGTTACGATGCGCCATTCACTAGTCGCAATGTTTGTTAGTATCCAGCTATATGTGACGTCATCAAATTTTGTTTCTAGTCGTAAAGTAACTCTGGTTTTTAACTTTGACAGCCTTCCTTGTATTTCATAATAATTTTGTCATGCTATAATCACTCTTCAGCTAACAGCGAGACAAGTTTTCCAACATTCACATTCCTTGCTATAATTTACTATGTACAGATACATACGTTTTTTATTATTTTTGTCTTGTTGTAGTATGCTTTATCTTTACTATATCATGATATTTTTACTTGTTTTAAACTTTTTATGAAGTTAATAGTTATATTAATAACTAACCACCAGGACAATATACCTTTTCAATATACAGTATAGTGAGACGTTTTTTCTTCCTTTTATTTGGGTGTTTTAAGAATGTAAACAATATAAACAATTTACACAATCATAGCAAATTTACACATACTACTTTAACATAGCCTGAGTAGAGGATGTATTTTAGTATACAAATAACAAAAAAACAAAACAAAACAAAAAAAAACAGGTAATGGAAGAAGCTTTATCAATTTGATAAAATAATTTTCAAAACATATATTAACCATATCACTCATTATAGTTTTAAACAATTAAAACAGTTCTTGCAAAACTTGCCAAGTTGTATTTTATACATAAATAACGTATATATTTCGTTATTGGTGTGGGGTTTCCTGATAATTTTGACTAGATGGACTATTGCACGATGCATAAATGAAAAAAATATCATTACACTTGATTTTTAAAATACAAATAGGTAAGGCTAATGAAAATTAAACAGGGATTATCTTAAAACGTGTAAGGTAATACTTCTACAGGGCTATAGACGATTTTGAAGTAGTATATGGTGGGATTTCACTTCAATGTAGAATGCTCTTAAAGAACCAAATGAGGTTTGGAATAATAGATATATAACCTTAAGTTATTTTTTGTGGAGCAATTAAAATTATTTATGCGCAGCTGCGTACTTATTTTTGTTACATTTGCATGAAAAATTTTAATATTCTTGTCACTTTAACATATTTATGTACATAGTTCCAATATAAGGGACCTGTGAACTCCAGAAAGTAGCCAGCATCTTGTAAAATCTACTAGTTCATGGGTTGATACTGATTAATCTGAGACCAGAAGACTGTCAATATTATATCAGTTTGTAGATTATTCAGGAGCGTACTGACTTTATTTGGACAGTAGTTATAAGTATAGTTAAATTCTTGAATTTCCTATATTTGAAAGATTTATTAATTAATTTTTTGCAAGCTTCAATAGATGTGAAATAAATGTGATATAAGATGTTAGTTTGTTCTTGTTGGGACGGAGTAAATCAATAATTAGTCGTAAACTTGGTTCTGCAGTAACCACGGTTTGCTCCGTGATTTTAGTATCGTCCAAAAAAGAAATGATAGCAGTTTATATATCTACCTAGAGAGCATCTCTGCTGAGGCAGTGTCATAGAGAGTAATTTATCTAAGGACTATATCTAAAGTAGTTACCCATAATTGGTTACCCTCTGACAATACCAAAACAGTGTGAGAGGAAGCAACGTACAGAATACAACTTTACTGCATGTATTCATCAAATTTGAATTTGCAGACATATTATGTATTTATTAGTAATTTTCAAATTGATTCTCAGTTAAGGAAAAACATATTCATTTACTCAAATGCTTAGCTAAATTATATAGTTTTGATAACCGATTAAAGATATTAAGGATTTTAGTTTTTAACACTGAAAAGATTTAAAGACTCCACTAATTTCACTGATATGAGATTGGTCATAGCTGTTATCGAAATTCTAATTAAATCGCCCATATTTTACGTACAATCGTTAAGTTATGTCTACCTAATTTATATCCTACTAATTAAATAACAAATAATCATTTTACTTCGAAATTCACAAACAGATATATAAAATGATTAAATGGAAATAATAAAGAAATGTTGAGTAATATTTTCAATTGCAATAATTTTTTATTCATAAGACCACAACTAATTATATTTCTTATAATTTACAAAAAAATAAAATAAATAAAATTAGTAAAATTATTTCCATATTTAACACTTATATCATTCACCAATTTCAACACGTAATATTCTCATTTAATATTCTTTAGATGGTTAGTTACTAACAGCATTACACATGTATTATTATGTTTAGTGTCACTCACAGTTCTTATGATAGTAACACTCAAGTATTTGAAGTTTCTCTTTATGTATATCTGATACCGGTAAAAATGTCACTATACTGTATTTAACTCATATCTAAGTCTTCTTTCAATTACAGTATTAAGTAGCAACTAACACTATACACTATAAAAACAATATACTGTTAATTGTATTAGTTTCGTTGAGTTCTGAATTGAATGAGTATTACCAGATTGGTGGCCACAGTAGCAGCCATCGATGTTAAAATTTGTCTGTTTACTTTAAAAAATCCTCCTGCAGAAAACTCAAGGTGTTTCCTTGTCAGCTGCAACAAAAAAGAATTCAACTGTTTCCTCAGTCCCGGGCTTATGTTCGGGTTGGTTATCAGCTTGCTGATTACTGGTGTCGTCTCCTGAGCTGCTCGAGTGACGTCAGAGCTTGAGGAGACGACCATACATAGGTAACATGTCATATACAGTGCCCAGACTGTCGCTGAGATGATGCTTATTACGTCTTTCGTTACAATACGTATAAAGAGAATATATATAGAGAGGTAGTGACACGTAGAAAGCCATAGAATACGCAAGCCAGTAACAGGTTACTGTAGAAACCATTGGCTTGGCTTACAGCGTCACAAAGCAAGTTGTAGACGATCATGAGAGAGTTAATCCTGTCATTAACGTTACGATCGTGATTGGGATGTAGATGTGGTGGATTCCGTTGTCGCACTGACTGTCTACAAATATCATTGTTCACTTCTCGTGTAATATTCGTGTTGATGATTCTAAATCTTTCAGCCATGCATTGAGTGGCAGATTGAAAATGGATCAACATACAAGTTTGTTCACAATGCATGATAATGGAACTAACAGTATTTAAGCTATGCATTATTATAGCTGTGTGATTATCTGCCAAAGGTAACATCTTCTCTATGCGTACTACTAGAGCTATAATTGGAGCGGATATTGAGATAGCAATGAGAGCAGTAGTTTTCACACTCAGACAGAATGTAGTTGCCTCCTGTTGCAGATTGCGGTCAATCTTATTCAGGGTGTTGCAGATGTCTAGGAACTTTGAGTACTTACTGCCATAGCTGTGGAACATTACTACTTCTATCCAAATGTTGGAGACCGCGAGTACAGTTGCAGTGAAGAGGGTAGTGTTTGATTCTTTATTAGGCAATACGAATGAGTATTTCTTTGTAGTAATCATGTAGATGTTATAGCCCCAAAAAGCTGTTTGAAATAGAGTCACGATCAAGCCCAAACGGAAAACTGTTGGAGAAAATGTCAGCTTCTTGGTTCCTGACGGTTTTATCGTATACTTCAAAGGGAATCTCATAAATACTTGGCAAAAGAAAAGGCCTCTTTCTGAAATAACATTCATATTGACACAAATACTTTAAGTTTTACAATGAAAAATGTTCTAAAACATACACACCTACTTAAATTTTCGGAAAGAGTACAATTCTAGAATTGAAACTGAATAATATTAAGTAGTAAATAGCTCATGTTATTTGAGCTATACCTTCAGATAAATAAAAAGGTAATACTTTTCATTGTTCCGTTTTACTATTACCAACGCGTGCAGGGGAGTTTTGGTAAGAAATTAAAACGTGTTTTATTAATAACTGTATTTACTAAGTTTGTTTTTTTGTAGAAAAGAAAGGCGATTTGTTTGCTCCATCACTTCTGACGGTTGTCTTTGCGACTAAATTGATAAACTTTTCATTGATAATGAAAACAAAGTCAATATTATTACACTTGTTACACGTGCTGCACAAATAATAATAGCATTTTCTTCTTTTGTAAATTGTCTTATTGTGTGCAATTTCAAAATGTATGTATGTATGTATGTATTCTGTTTATAATATTGTAATTAAAAACCTCTTAAAATATGTATTCTCCGTCACACATCTCTTTTTGTTGATAATTTAAATATTGAGGAATGATTATAGCAGTTTTCAAGATAAATGTTCGAGTTAATTTATTGTAGTCTTACTTTTGAAGAAAATTGTTATTGAAAAAACGAGCAAAAAAAATTATTATAACTAATAATATTTTCTTTTTATAAAAATTGGCATTTTACCATATTCAATACACCAATAAATTTTAATTTTTATACAAAAATTTATAATTTTCATTACTATTAAATTTAGATAGATATTGCCATATAATTTATAACGTTTAATCTACCTGAGAGCATAACAAGTAGCAATTTTTTATCACTCGAGTGACAAGTTTTAAAAATAACAATATCTTTAAAACTTGTCACTCCTGGTTACAAAACCAGGCCAAAAACGACTGCAGATTAGTATTTTTTGGTTAATATGAGTTACTGTGTCTTGAACATTGTAATGTAAGATGAAATTATGAAAATATGTTCTAAAAAACATATCATTAATGATTATTGTTTAAGGAAAATATTAAAAACATAAAATTACTTCTAGTATTCCCCCATGTATGTACAAAACAAATTGATAATATTATCTTATATAGATATTTGGACTTAATTATAATATGCCCATAAACTCTTCTATAAATCAGTGATTACACTTGTATTATCACACAACGAAACTCTTGGTAGCCCAGGTGTTAACATGATATGTTATAGCTAGAATAGTAATGGTATATAATACATTTACAAACTAGAGATACAGTAGTGGTTTTGTGAACACCACATGTATTATCAGACCTTGAGGCTTTCGATACCCAAAATTTTAACATTATATACTACAGCTTGATGAGTAATAGTATGTACAACGTTCACTACCTAGGGAGACATTAGAGTCGTGTGATCACAAACGCATAAACAGACAACGAGACTCTTACTAGGTCAATTGTTAACATTATGTACTACAGCTTGATGAGTAATACTATATACAACGTTCACTACCTAGGGAGACATTAGAGTCGTGTGATCACAAACGCATAAACAGACAACGAGACTCTTACTAGGTCAATTGTTAACATTATATACTACAGCTTGATGAGTAATACTATATACAACGTTCACTACCTAGGGAGACAGTAGAGTCGTGTGATCACAAACGCATAAACAGACAACGAGACTCTTACTAGGTCAATTGTTAACATTATATACTACAGCTTGATGAGTAATACTATATACAACGTTCACTACCTAGGGAGACAGTAGAGTCGTGTGATCACAAACGCATAAACAGACAACGAGACTCTTACTAGGTCAATTGTTAACATTATATACTACAGCTTGATGAGTAATACTATATACAACGTTCACTACCTAGGGAGACAGTAGAGTCGTGTGATCACAAACGCATAAACAGACAACGAGACTCTTACTAGGTCAATTGTTAACATTATATACTACAGCTTGATGAGTAATACTATATACAACGTTCACTACCTAGGGAGACAGTAGAGTCGTGTGATCACAAACGCATAAACAGACAACGAGACTCTTACTAGGTCAATTGTTAACATTATATACTACAGCTTGATGAGTAATACTATATACAACGTTCACTACCTAGGGAGACAGTAGAGTCGTGTGATCACAAACGCATAAACAGACAACGAGACTCTTACTAGGTCAATTGTTAACATTATATACTACAGCTTGATGAGTAATACTATATACAACGTTCACTACCTAGGGAGACAGTAGAGTCGTGTGATCACAAACGCATAAACAGACAACGAGACACTTACTAGGTCAATTGTTAACATTATATACTACAGCTTGATGAGTAATACTATATACAACGTTCACTACCTAGGGAGACAGTAGAGTCGTGTGATCACAAACGCATAAACAGACAACGACACACTTACTAGGTCAATTGTTAACATTATGTACTACAGCTTGATGAGTAATACTATATACAACGTTCACTACCTAGGGAGACAGTAGAGTCGTGTGATCACAAACGCATAAACAGACAACGAGACTCTTACTAGGTCAATTGTTAACAGTTATACACAGCTGATGAGTAACTACTGTACACTACTACTATAGACCGTACTAGGGAGACATAGAGTATCACAAACGCATAAACAGACAACGACACTTACTAGGTCAATTGTGTACTACAGCTTGATGAGTAATACTATATACAACGTTCACTACCTAGGGAGACATTAGACGTGTGATCACACACGCATAAACAGACAACGACACACTTACTAGGTCAATTGTTAACATTATGTACTACAGCTTGATGAGTAATACTATATACAACGTTCACTACCTAGGGAGACAGTAGAGTCGTGTGATCACACACGCATAAACAGACAACGACACACTTACTAGGTCAATTGTTAACATTATGTACTACAGCTTGATGAGTAATACTATATACAACGTTCACTACCTAGGGAGACAGTAGAGTCGTGTGATCACAAACGCATAAACAGACAACGAGACACTTACTAGGTCAATTGTTAACATTATATACTACAGCTTGATGAGTAATACTATATACAACGTTCACTACCTAGGGAGACAGTAGAGTCGTGTGATCACAAACGCATAAACAGACAACGACACACTTACTAGGTCAATTGTTAACATTATATACTAC
The DNA here is from genome assembly GCF_021130785.1 of Homalodisca vitripennis. Taxonomy (NCBI): domain Eukaryota; kingdom Metazoa; phylum Arthropoda; class Insecta; order Hemiptera; family Cicadellidae; genus Homalodisca; species Homalodisca vitripennis. The sequence continues at coordinate 49,431 of NW_025776795.1, read as the reverse complement.
AGCTTGATGAGTAATACTATATACAACGTTCACTACCTAGGGAGACAGTAGAGTCGTGTGATCACAAACGCATAAACAGACAACGAGACACTTATTAGAATATGTAACATATAACACAAGCCTATTAAGACGGGTTGTATATAATATAGACATTAGAATTGGTAGCGTTACATTTAGTTGTAATTCTTAATACATCAATGACTTTAGCTAATACCTACAGTTAATATATTTGCAGTAATATTTTTACCCTTTTCAATGTATGAGCGTGTACAAAATTTATCCTTATCTTATTATATGTACTTTTATATATTTAAATATATTTTTAGAGACAGATACACTGTTTCGTTCCAGATAAAACCTTTCGGTTTTATAAGTTTATTCATATAATTTCACCAAATCTTAATTGTCTAGATGTCTTTTTTATTTAAGTTAATTAATTCCAATTCCATAACATCTACAGGGCGAGTCTAACCACCCGTGCAGTATTTACAGCTGTCTTAATAAATGACTTCCACACTTTTTCTATCTCTTTTTTATAAAATTTCTATCAAATAAAAGGTCTTTTTATAAAACAAACATTTTTGTATTTAACTTTTTTTCCTATCTCTTACTGTTTCAAAATGGCAGCCAAAAAACTGAATTACGTATGTCTGTTTACAAAATGTAACAAATTATTTTTAAATGATATGAAATAAAAATATGTCCTATAATTTTTTATTTGCTTAATAGCTCTGAATGACCTCTGAACTAGCCATAATCTTACCTTTCATTGATTTTGCTAGTACAGGTGCTCGAATTGTAGTCCGTCATTTGCTAAACACAGTTTTAATCTGGAACTTAAGCTATCTACAGCTCGCAACACTTCTTCGTGGCTGATTGAATCTATAGCATTTCGGATTCGCTGCATCATATCTTCGGGTGTTGTCGGTCGTAAAACATAAACTAAGTCTTTCAGCCTACCCCATAAGTAATAATACTTCTGGTGCCATATCACTTCTTACAGGCTTTGCAAGTGTTTTTCCCTTATTGCTGTCAGGCTGTACCTGTCCTGTTTCACGAACTCGAATAGCAAGTCTTTGAAAGGCCATTCGTGAATAAGGTTCTCTATTTGGAAACCGTTCAGCATACACCCTCGCAGAAGCCACATAGTTTTGAAAACATTCGCCTAACACCATTAGCATATCGAATGCCTCTGCATTTGTGTACGGCATTTCGAAAAAACCACAAGCTGTCCTTAACAGTAGACACCAATGAACTGACTAAGGGTAGCCTTATCACATTTGTCAGATAAAGATGTCTAGCCAGCATACCGCAAGTGATAAGCCTGTTGAGGGTGGTACAAAGTACCTTTCTAGTCCTAGACTGCATGAGATTGTGCATACATGAATCATTGTTATCTTTAAAAGATAAACATGGAAACTGCTAAAAAAATATTGGGCCACATTAGAAAATTAAAACATGTTGAATTTTGGTCTGATTTCATAGCGAATTCTGTTTATTTAATCACAAAAACCTGTTTGTTCAAATAAAAATAATTGGTTACATTTTGTAAACAGACATACGTAATTTAGTTTTTCGGCTGCCATTTTGAAACAGTAAGAGATAGGAAAAAAGTTAAATACAAAAAATTTTTGTTTTAAAAAGACCTTTTATTTGATATAAAATTTATTATATGTTGCTATTTAAGAATTTTTAGTGTTAGGATTTTTTGTATTCTTAAATTTAGAATTTTTTTGTAAATTTAGAAAATCCAGTGAAAAATTCCCGTAGAACATATTTCATTGAAAAATAGGTCAATAGCAAGTTAGGAAAAAAATCTGGAGCTGTTCCGTATTGTAGGTAGGGTAACACGGTACTTTATTTTAAAGTCCTATTTCAAAACGTTTTGGTACACTCTGTACATACGGTTAAAGATAATTAACTTTTGTTTGCGCCCAAAATGTTAGGTTTAAATTAGACCTTTAAATTGATGTATCACAGGATCCATGTTTACATTTGAAAATTCCCCAAAAAGCACCCCTACCCACCCAAAATTGGGCTCTTTAGGGGCATTTTTCAAAATTGAAAATAATTTGAACGGATTCGGAGAGGCCAAATTATGGAGAAAAGAGATAGAAAAAGTGTGGAAGTTAGTTATTAAGACAGCTGTAAATACTGCACGTCAAAATTCATATGGGATACAAACTGTACAATTTCATACATTTATATTTTCAGTTTTTTATTCGTAATAATGTAATCGTATAGTTTTAATATTGTTCCTGTATTTAAAACAATTTAATGTGCGGTTTTATTATATAGAGATATTAAAATAACAAAATGTAATCATAGCGAAACACTTTTCCCCTCTGACTAAAGAAATTGAACGTCAAATAACAAGGTAGGGCTAAAACATAAAATTATCTGGAAAATATGTACTTTTAAGAGTGTCAGTTAATTTAATATAATAAAAAATATGAGTCTTCACGTGTGTTCCTAACATCTGTTGTAGTTCCAGCAATGACTGAAAACTTTTCAGCAAGGTTGTTTTTGTACTATACTTTTTAATAATAGAAATGTACTATGTAAGTTTTTAAAGTGGGATTAAGAAAAGCATAAACACAATAATCAAAAATTTTTTTAGAATGAATACGAATAAGAGGTTTTTTTTTTATTTAAACTTTTAGTATCTGGAAGTTTCACTAAAACATTTAGATATATCCTATAGTACGAGAATACATCCTAGTATTTGAGCTTATAATAGCAATAGATTATACTTGTGAATGAAATAGCACCTTTCAGGATATTTTCCCGTCGATCAGTGATACCACTTCAAGCAGTAACGCGACGTTTCGTGATCTACAATCTAATCACTTCCTGAGGTAAATGACTAAAATTATACATAATTACAATCTATGTTAAATTATATCAGAGCGTTGTAACACGCATGTCAAAAACCAAAACAACCATATTGTGTGGTTATTCCACGCATACCAACTCTGAAATATGCAATAAAAATTATACATAATTACAATCTATGTTAAATTATATCAGAGCGTTGTAACACGCATGTCAAAAACCAAAACAACCATATTGTGTGGTTATTCCACGCATACCAACTCTGAAATATGCAATAAAAATTATACATAATTACAATCTATGTTAAATTATATCAGAGCGTTGTAACACGCATGTCAAAAACCAAAACAACCATATTGTGTGGTTATTCCACGCATACCAACTCTGAAATATGCAATAAAAATTATACATAATTACAATCTATGTTAAATTATATCAGAGCGTTGTAACACGCATGTCAAAAACCAAAACAACCATATTGTGTGGTTATTCCACGCATACCAACTCTGAAATATGCAATAAAAATTATACATAATTACAATCTATGTTAAATTATATCAGAGCGTTGTAACACGCATGTCAAAAACCAAAACAACCATATTGTGAGGTTATTCCACGCATACCAACTCTGAAATATGCAATAAAAATTATACATAATTACAATCTATGTTAAATTATATCAGAGCGTTGTAACACGCATGTCACGAACCAAAACAACCATATTGTGAGGTTATTCCACGCATACCAACTCTGAAATATGCAATAAAAATTATACATAATTACAATCTATGTTAAATTATATCAGAGCGTTGTAACACGCATGTCACGAACCAAAACAACCATATTGTGAGGTTATTCCACGCATACCAACTCTGAAATATGCAATAAAAAATTATACATAATTTCAATCTATGTTAAATTATATCAGAGCGTTGTAACACGCATGTCAAAAACCAAAACAACCATATATTGTGTTGTGTTATTCCACGCATACCAACTCTGAAATATGCAATAAAAATTAAACAATAAATATTCAAACGATGCTACAGAATTCAGATAATAATAGGTCTGCACTCAGTGGCTAATCAAATTAGATCACATTTTTATCTATATGAGATACTAAGGTTTTTGTGAGCTTTTATATTACAGCTCATATTACAAGTAATAATTAAAAAAAAATTATTATACATTCAACTATAACAGCACTTCGATATTATTTTTATGAATGAATCAAATTAACCAACCTTAAAAATATATTACACTTATGAAACAGTTGAGTTTCTCTTGAGCTCTTTATATAATATAAAATGGAACTGAACGTTCTAGATTATCCTAAGAGGAATGGTAGGCACATGAATTAGTATTTAAGCATCATGTAATTAGGCTCAACTATAATGAGCAGTATAATGGTATGCAACTTTAATAGTTCGTATTTAAAGTAAGGTCGCAGGAAGTAATATTTGTGTTTCTTTAATAAGTTCTATTTAACACATTTATTATACAAATGGTATTTTGTTTGGTTACATTCTATTAATTTTTTGATTAGTAATTCGGTTCCTCAGACAATTTTTCAATGTTTTTAGTATTATTGGCAATCTCGCATGACAAGATTTATTGATACTTCTCTAAATTGTTTCAAGTATTTTACGCTATTATTTAGCTACATGTAACACATTAATTAGATGAAAAACTTAAATTATATCAGATATATAGATTATGATGCAATTTTCAAAAGCTATGGCGACATATTTTGAAATCGTATGCCACAGACTTAGTTTTAAAACAGAAAAATGAGCCTTGTGACAAATCAGGTCAAAATTTCTTATTTTCAGGACTAACCATATAAAATATGTCTTAAACTGTCTATTTTTTATTGGGATTTAAGCTGGTCCTTGGAGTCTACTGTAGACTCAAGGATCCGTAGGGTGAAGTTCCCCCGATAGCCTGCTACTCGTACAATACAGCACTGAACATTTTCTGGCCGTTTGCATCAGGTATGCAATGCTCAAACACTCCCGCCTCTCTTTATGTTATAGCTTTTCTTTCCACATTAAGTGTATACCTTATTAGTTTAATTGGGTGATATTGATCACCTACAGTAATTATATACATTATTTTAAAGATATTCAACAGTGTTAATTAATTATTAAAAATGTTTATTATGATTTAGTTTACATGTACATTAAAGGCGTATCAGTTTGTATCCCGCACGAACTTGACCACGAGACTGAATAAAAATCATAAACACACAATCCGTTCAAGCAATCAAGCGGACCCATCTGACTGTGTGTTCTGGCTAGGGCAATTACGCTTAGTTGATTTACTGATCTCTGTTCCTCCACGTGTCCTGTCTGCAGTTTACTCTCTGTAGAATATTTTTGTGAATATTCTGAATTAAATTTTTCATATTCTACCTCCATTAAAATAAAACACATTTTTATTAAAGTAAAACATCCACAGGAGTTGAAATAGGATTGTAACCCCTTGAACTATTTATTTTCTTTACTTCCCGATGTACCATATATAAGATCATTAACACTCTTTTTGCATAATTCTCCTTGAGACAAGAATTGAAGAATTTAATTAAAATCAAACAAACAATAGGCATAAAAAAACGTTGTAATGATTGGAATCTTTTCTTTTCTTTCGTCAAGAGAAGGAGGTATTAAAACATACAAAAACAAAGAACATAAAGAAGGAAAAAAGGGAAATAAGAGGGTACAAACATACCGAAAAAGCTGCTTGGAGTCCAGTCCAAGCACTGTCACTGGACAGGATGCAAGTCCCGAGCACAAATCACAAGAACGATGATCGAAATCACACATTACATTAGAACAGGCTACCGTAGGCTGTACGTACTGTAATAAGCACCGGAGATGTACAAGGTTTTTGGGTTCAATCGTCAGCTTTTTCATCCATAGTTGAGTGAACTTTTTTAGTTATGACGATCCCGTCTATCGAATGATTATTTCTTTTCATGTCTTCTATTCTTTTTGGCTTATGTAGCTCACATCGCGAAGAAAACCCAAGGAAAATGGTGATTAGCTGTATTATTTATGATAGTATCTTAGAAATTATAACCCCCTAACCTGCCATGTTTTAACATTTCATGATGCAGCCCTCTTTGACTTAAAAAGTTTCCCCTCCAACTACATAAACACTACAGTGTGATGTGAAACATTTTTGGGAAGAAAACCAGATGAATGGTTGTATTAAATTCGTCAATGAAACTGAAGATGGACAGTGCCTACAAAGATTTGCAGTCTATGCACGATTTTAAGCCATCCTATGTATGACACATAAATAAATAATCTACCAACACGTTGGACAGTGTGGTCTCGATTCTCTCCAGAGGTCAGGCGGGAATCTCGGACTTAACACCAGTCTAGTCGGTGACTCTGCAAGGCCTGGTGCTTCTAGTCTCTCGAACTGTATTCAGTCAGTAAAGCTACTTGTAGATACTTAGCTCAGGGGCGCCCTGCCAGTAAGGATCTTCAAATATTAGCAACACTCTGACTTAAGCGAGAGAATGCAATATTAATAAAGCGGGAAATTGCACAAAACGCTCGAGACGGGACCGGAATAATGCTCATACATGATAATCAGCAGGATTTACTAGAATACTATGTCTAATTTATTATACATTTTTCACCATCAATATTTAGGGATCTAAAGCAGTTGTCCTTTGCTATTGAAATTTTGATCATATTGTTTATCGTTTTTATACTATTGAATCTCACCTAACTGTAATTAAATGATAGAATGAAAAAGAGTAATCATATTTTCCGATTTGGCTTTGCAGCAGACACTATGAAATGTGATAGTCTCCAACAAATAGTAATAAAGAAAATTTAATAACAATTTAAAATTGTACACATATATATATATATATATATATATATATATATATATATATATATATATATATATATATATATATATGTACAGTGTGAGTGGCTCGTGGTGTGAAAAGATTTTTTGGGTTATATTTCAATGTAAATGTGATACAATGGGGGTTATGAAAAAGTCTAACTCCAAAAATTAGGCCTGAAATGAATTATTTTCAGATTTTCTAAAAAACCCGTGTTTTTGTACGTAAATCTTATATTTCTCAGCAACTTATAAACATATGTGAGAAAACTACATCATTTTTAGTTTCCACGTTAAATTTGAAAAAGTTATCGGTTCAAACGGTAAGAAAAGAAAATTAAGCTTCAGGTCGATTCAAATGGCAAAGTTGCTAAGTTTCAGAAAAACTTAAATATCATTGAACCCCATCTTTTTACCACACCCTGTACACAAGAATGTGTCAAGTGATATTACAATCTTTTCCATTTAATAGGCTTTATAATTTTATGCCATATGACCAACTATTTAGGTGTTTTGCCATAAAACAAAATCAATATAGGTTAAAAATGAACACTGAGTAGTCATAGGACGGTATAATAAACATAATTTTTGAGCATTAGTAAATATTTAATAATGGAAATTTAATCAATTTATCAACAAGGTAAATAATTAGAATACCTCATGGACACAAAACATTAAAAGTAAAGTCATTGCAGTTCATTCTCAAAATGGCGACCTTCTTTTCTCACACAAGCTCCTGCTCGCTTTCTCATTGCTCCTACGGTCATTTTAAAAGACAGTTATTCCCGAAGCCTTTTAGCAGCCAGACCAATTCTGCCTCATAAGTCTTCTTCTCAGTTTACTGGGGTGGAATAAACTTCCTACTTAAAAAAACCCACAAAAAAGTCCATAGGTGTAAGATCGGGAGATCGGGCAGGCCATGCGACAGTTCCCCCACGTCCAATCCACTCGGGATAGTTTTCAGCCAGCCATTAACGTACTGTTGCATTAAATTGTGGAGGGGCTCCATCCTGCTGGAATATAAGCTCATCTCTTTTAACATTGTTCAAACCATCTAGAAGGTTAGGTAGGTCGAGTTGCAAAAAATCTAAGTAGTTTTTTTTCCATTTACAGTTCCATCAAATATGTGAGAGCCAATCAATTAGTCGCCTAAGACTCCACACCAAACATTAATACTAAAACGCGTTAGAAAGGATTGTTTCCTTGTCCGGTGTGGGTTTTTTGATCCCAGTGGTGCATATTATGACAATTGAAAATTCCCGCTCTTGTAAACAATGCCTCATCAGTCCAAAGGATGACACTGATCTATGCCTCTGTTTAGCAACCAACGACATATTTGTACTCTAGGAGCATAATAAGTTGCTTTCAGACCTTGAACAGGTGTAGAATGGTATGGGTGGAACTTATTCTTATGCAAAATGTCCAAAAAACTTCCATTGTGATACACCTACGTCTCTAGCAAGTTGTCTACTACTAACTTCTGGATCATTCCGAACTGAATTTAGAACTACTTCATCTAATCCTACATCATGAACAATGTGTCCTACTTCGTTAGGTCTTTTGTGAACTGTACCTCCCTCAACAAGACGTCTATGGAGTCTTGAGAACACAGAATGACTGGGAAGTCAGTGATCAGGGTAGCGAGCTTGATACTCTCTTTGGGCAGCAAGCGCATTTCTATCACAAAACCCGTAAATAAAGTGCATATCAGCGTATTCTCGAGTAGTGAACTCCATGGCAGCCTACACTTGACTAAATTGAGCAGAAAAATAGTTTGTTGGAGGTAAAAGTAATTCATGTGGACACTGGTCTTACAAAACAAGATAAGGAATGAATGTGCAATACTGGTGAAAGTGATAAGTTAAGGAATTAAAGCCTTGATAAAGGATGTGACCATTAATCCTTAACTAGCGTCCACAAATTATTTTAAACTGTTTAACTTTTTTGTAATCTTCAATTCCTTGTTTTATGAGGCAGTTTTATAAAAATTAAGTACATTTGTTATTAAATCGTTTTAATCTTTTTGTAGCTTGCATGTTTATTATTATTAAAACCGATAACCGAATACTTAACTGTATAAATATATTAAAATTAGTAATATTCTCTATAAAGTTTTTTCTACGAATGTCTAGCCAAAGATAAAAGGCAAAAAAGCAATTGCACGACAAAAGGAAACATTTTATCATCTGCACAGGAATGAAACATGTTTTATTCCAATATATTTGAACATTATACTTGTAAATCAGGATATGAAATATTGTATCTTATCATAGACACCAAGACGTGAGCACGAGAACACTCATTACATTAATTACGATACTCTTCAGGATATGAAATATTGTATCTTATCATAGACACCAAGACGTGTGCACGAGAACACATTAATTACGATGCTCTTCAGGATATGAAGTATTGTATCTTATCATAGACACCGAGACGTGTGCACGAGAACACATTACATTAATTACGATGCTCTTCAGGATATGAAATATTGTATCTTATCATAGACACCAAGACGTGTGCACGAGAACACTCATTACATTAATTACGATGCTCTTCAGGATATGAAATATTGTATATTATCATAGACACCAAGACGTGTGCACGAGAACACTCATTACAAAAATGACGATGCTCTTCAGGATAAGAAATATTGTATCTTATCATAGACACCAAGAGTGTGCACGAGAACACTCATTGCAATAATTACGATGCTCTTTTATGTAAATGTAGATCTTAAATATAGAAATAAAAACATATTACAACTGATATAAAAGTAATGTAATCTATTAATGTAATAAAGTAAACTTCTGAAGAAAAACACACAAAAGTAAGTGATGATGTGGTCAAAAAAAATCGGTTATGAAGAATAGGAAACTTAACTGGGAGAACACACAGGCTGGACTGACAGACATACCAATCTCACCCCCACACTCCCCACAAACTCGCGGCCTTGACAACTGTTCCTTTAACTAATCTATTATATTTATCATCATTTATTCTCCATGCACTGGTGTCGAGATGGGGTCAAGTTAATTAAGATTATAAATTCCTCTCTATTATTTAAACCCGCTTATTTGTAAGTGGTGAGCTCTGTATACGGCACGAATTTTTTACGCCTTTATGAAGAAGCATAGATATAAAACATATCAAAATAAGAAACTCTTTGAGACTTAGTTTCTCGGATTGTAGCGGAAATTCTATGAACCTGGTAAAATGATCTTAGCATTCCATTGCACTTTAAATGTCATAAGTATGACGGGTCGACGATTATGGTAATTGACTTCTTTATCAGTTACATTGCATCTGGGTTTTATAAAGCTGAATAATAACTGTTCCTTTTCACTGAATAAAACTAACTTCAAGAATATACTATACCATCCAAACGTATGCTTTAAATGTGAAATTAACAAAATAGTAATGAATCATCAACACTGTAAGAGTAGTGTATACAAAACATAAAGCCTTATACAAGAAACCCTGTCAATTAAATGTAATGCCATGCTTATTTTCTGTACTACGTTAAAGGTTTCAATACATGGAAAATTACTCTCGCATAAAGTTCTTCTTGATGTAAAGGTAATCTCTCAACGTAAAGTATATTGCTCTGCCCATCTGATCCTTGCAAAGGTCAAAAGTCATTACTTTTCACACGCACCAATAGGTCAAAAGTCAAGTTTTCAATCTTTAATGGAGGAATGAGTTGTAGTGTCCAGTTTTGACGTCGTGGAATTAATAAGGAATAACAAGATTTATCTAGTAGTCAAACAACAACGACTTAATTATAATACTAATTATAACCTAGGGCAATACAAAGTCTTTTATCATTATCGACGGATTAAATATTTATATAATTTTTGGATATTTTAATACTATCATGATTTTTGTTTCAAACATTTTATTTTAATAGTAACAAATTTAATGTAGGTAAATTTATGTTTAAAAAAAACAGTTTATCATATTTTAGAAATTGAATTTATTCAGTGGTTTAAAAATATATATCATAAAGTTCCAAGAAAGATCAACTAATAATTTATTTTAAAATAATTTCATATTAAAATCCAGTAATAGGCGGTTCACAGTTAAAACCCATTTTGTAATTGTGAGCTTGTATACATATGCAGTACAATCTGATTCTTTATAATTTCATTATACACTTTTCTTTTTTACAAAAAAATCAAGTGGCATTTCTTATTAGTTTATAAATAGGTGGAAAGTTGTGTTAAACTCTTTTATCTCTACAAATAAAATAGTATACCATAAGGGAGTTTTAGTATAGTATTAGGTGCAATATATGCGGTTATTTTGATGCAAAATCACAGTAAACTGTTTTACTACATTAAAATACGCGAATCAAACATTCTAATTATCAAGGTATGGATTTGTATGTTGAAACAGAACTAATGTACTCCTTTTTGTATTTGTTTAATTATTTTTAAAGTAATATAAAGACCTTCCTTTCAAAATTTATTTGCAGTTTACGTCACAGTGTACTTAATCTAAGAGGTCTAGCCCAACAAAAACACCGTATCTTTATAATCATGCATATATTGATATATCCTGCGTCTAAGAATTCCAAGCCCACGACAACCGCCTGGATCTGAAGTTGTTGTCGTAGAGAGGCTTGTACCAGGATGTCAGCTGTATGGATTGGGTGCTAAGAAGCCTTCTCTCAAGAACTGCCGCGAATCGTTTAAGGCGTCTGGGGGAAACTTGCTCAACATTACATCTGTTATGAAAAGGCAGCGCCAGGAAGTTATGGAAGTGTGACTGGGTGCGCTGACTTCTCAGTATCGCCTTATGTGGTTACTAAGGGTCAGGATACTTAAACACATCAGTCACGGTAGATATGAGTACTTTATGAAATCTAGTCATCGTCTGTCCGTTCAATAACATATTAGTACTGGACTAATGAATATGATATTGAGGATTCAGCATGCCACAACCATAAATGAGGACATAATGTGAAGGGCTCAGCTGGTCTCTGTGTCAAGGGCTAGGAAGGATCACCGCACGCGGAGTGTCGGACGGCTGGAGTCCAACTGACTGTCACAGTTGTGATTATATCTGGCTGCTGTGTGGGGATGGGGTGGTGACGGTCCAGGCTTGTCGGCTGTGGCATGCTGTCAGTGGATAAATTAGGTAGTTTATATACTTACAGTCACTACCTAGATGTAGCGATGAGAAGCTGGAATTTACAATAAATATTTAACACTTCACAGCAAAGGAATAGTTAATTGTGTTTATTAAAGATGTTATTCATTTTTTGACAGGAACCTTGCATTTCACGACTCAACAGTTGCGTTCAGACTTCATTCACTTGTACAAAGACAAACGTCAATTGAAGTGTGAACAGAATCTCAAACACTTCCGAGCTGTTGGATTGATTCTGTAAGGCAACTTTTAGTACAAAGTTAAGTGGTACCCTTTAATATTTTTTCTCTTACTTTTTAGTATTTTGGGAACATTTTTAAGCGTAAATGAGTTTTAATAAAATTAAACTACCTATATTATTTTATATTAAAATAAAAAAATACTGTTTTGCCATAAGTAATTCTCATAGCTCACAGCTTAGTACAGCATCAGAAATATGATACTAGTACTGAGTGACTCCTGGATTATAGAATCAATATCTGTGTGAAAATATCCGTATAAATCTACGCCAGATACACCTTGGCTACTAAGGATCACAGTCCCCCGTTACCCTGAAGCTATCGAATGTAGTCTAAAATATATTAGCCATTTTCAGTACCACCTAAATGTAATAACTTGTGGTTTCTATTTGAAACTTTATTATGAGTAATTCGTAGGTCCTTGAAATTGTCTTAGTGGGCGGGTAACAGGTAATTTGAACTGGCTGTTTTATATTGCGTTCCCTTGTAGGGTATATTTACTTTTCCGTGTTTGCTACTGACAAAACCTTAGATAATACAGTGGGAATTTGTCATTGGAGTGTGAAAAAGTTTATTAGTGAACAGTCAAATAGTTATTTAGATGGTATAGTAAACTACTATCTACAGCATAGTGAATTGCTGTATTTTGAAAGGAGAGCATCTCTCTCTAAAGTCGAATAAAGTTTCTCGTAAACATGGTATTTTTCTAGAACAAAATTTGATGAACTGTTAATATCTGAGAGTACATCTATTTATAATGGAACAATGTAAGGTTTCATTAAATGTCGCAATAATATGTTACATAATTTGAATCTGTATTTACTTGGATGCTAGTAATTTATATCGGATCTTTTGAGTGGAGTTAAACTGGTCTAGTTGGATCGGATTTTTAGTGAATTATTGCCCTTAATTTGTTCCATACCGTCTAGAGATACTATTCAAAACAAAACTGTAGTCTTTTATGCACCTAAACATGTTTAAAAACAGATGTGAATATAATTTTAAAATGTCTACTATCATACATGTTAACATATCGCGTCATATGTTGTAGCAGGTTGATTGAGTTAATGGTTTACGATCCTAAATATTGTTCTCAGTGTTGCTGGTATTTTTATTTAGGCTTTTATGAGCTCAATTGGTAAGATTAGGTTATTTTCAAATACCAAGGTTCAATCAGGAAATAAAATTCCGGGAAACAATCTAAAGTACTCTTTTTATGCTATAAAAAAATTTAGTATATGTATAATCTTTATATTTATTTTCTTATTAATTTGGCATTCCTGCACTTATAGATTTACAGTAAATTTATGTAACAATGGTGTGAAAAAAGGTACGTCTACCACTGCCCACACTTCAAAATCAACTCCCTATAAAAAGTTGGTAACTTTGTTTCAAACCATGTGCGGTAGGAGTTACGTTGTTACACACAAGTTGGTATAACAATGAAGGTTTACCAAGTAAGAGGACTTGTTTCATTTTCTAACCCTCTATTCCAAGACCTAGTTTCATGAGCCATAACCAGTGGATGTGAAGTAAATTAATGCATCTCGGGCACGCAGGAAATATTTGACACGGCTTTTGTAAACAAATTATCAACCGATTGCATAAACTTTTTGACGAGCTAATATTTTATCCAATGAATTTATCGAAGAAGTAATGTATACGAAAAGATTCGTTTAATGTAAAACTCGATTAGTGATAAATGTTTCTTCAATCTCTGACATTTAATCACGAGTATAACTTTCGTCTATTGAGTTCAAAATACATTTATCTAAACTAAAGTGATTTAGATTAAATCGCATTTAAGTTCATTCATTGTTATGCTCTTCCACTGTATTTAATGTAATTTTATTTGTATGTCTTGTGTTAAAACTATTTCCTTAATGCTGCTTTTACACCATACTATATTCAATTTCACGAACTAATACAAAACATATAAATGTTTGTAATTTATATATAATATATACATATATATGGTATATATATATATATATATATATATATATATATATATATATATATATTGATATGTAATAATAAAATGTTATTTTGTAATGAATACTTATGATATCGTCACTATTGCCAAAGAACATAATTATCATAAGACAACTTTATAAAATACTAGTATTATCGTAACGAATGGTAATGTACACTATAACTGACGGTCAAAACTGAAATAAACTCCCTACAGTCGGTAAACTAAACAGAATAAAGTGTCAACAAGTACCAGTGTGGAGAGCTGTACTGAATGGTTATGATGTAAATAACTGAGGTACCCAACATAAATATACTCGTAAGACCTAGAGTCGATATGTTAAGGAGAATACGTATAATATTGATAAGTTCACATACCATCAATAGTTTAGAATTACAAAATAAATAAACTCGTACGACCTAGAGTCGGTATGTTAAGGAGAATATAATATTGATAAGTTCACATACCATCAATAGTTTAGAATTACAAAATAAAATAAATTTACATAATCCCTTAAGATATCTTGACTCATAGAAACACATAAGCATATTCACAGTTAGGCTGAATCTTAGAAATGGTTATGAAAAAATTATCTTAGAATCGTTAATGAGAGTAGCTAGATCAATTTCGGGTGAAAAGGATGCAGATAAAAAGTCGCTCGAATGAACTAGGTACTATAAAAATATATAAACCTATGTAAAAAACAGGACTACTGGCTGCCTTCTCTATCAAGAGAGACTCATTTTTCAATGAAGTGGGTTAGGTTTGCTAGTTTCCTTCTAAGAGTACAAATGGTCATGTTCTGTAATCACATATACTCGGATCCTATGTGTCTATACATATCTATATTAAAACATTACAATAGTGATTCAAGGAGAGAATAAATTTTAATTTGGTACAACAAATAGGTTTTAGCGTTAGGCTAGTTAAGTACACACTATAATGTTTAATACGATAAATGGTCCTGAGACATCTCGTTTATTGTTGCTGTTACTCTCTACCTGGCAATCCTGCGGATATGATCTTAACATTATGTTGATGATGATTTACACTCAACACTTACAAACTGACGGCCTTCGTCGCGGAGATGCAGGCACTGAAACTAATTGTCTGTCATTGCTGATGAGGAATATTATCCGGTTTCACATTTTCTAGGCGTCCAAATCTGTGCAGTAGGTAATACAATCTAGCACCACAAAAAGAAAATCTTACACAAACTTAATTAATACGATCCAATTAATACTATTATCTTAACGATTTTCTTTTTAATGTTTTCAAAAAGTTGTATGCTGATGATTTTTCAGAATTTAATTTTTAGGAATATGGTTCCTTTAGATGAATTTTGTTACCTGATAGTTTTACAAGTTACTAATTATAAAGAAATTTTGAGTTAGATTTATTAACATTCCAGGAGTGATGTACAATATCTTATAAATACATAGAACTTAAACGGATTCTGAACTTCTAATACAAAAAGGATAATCAAAAACCTATGGAATAAATAAAAATTGTTGGACATTTTTAAAAACCGATATTAGCTTAAACTGTGATCTTTAATATATACATTTAAATTTATTCAACAGTTTTTAAACTTATTTTTTATAACTTTACACAACAATAATTATTCCTATTTCAGGCATCTCAACACATATCTGCTTTCGATTGTAAATTATGAACAACAACTGAGTGTAAATTACGTAATAATTATGGTGCAGGTGAAAAAATTTGTACTTAGTTACGCTGATTGAAAATATATAAACTCTAGCAGGCAGGCCTCGTTTCTTTTAAAGATAAACAAAACTTCTTCGTTGTTCGTTATCAAGAAACATTTTGTAAAAAGTTAGCGATTAATAAAATATATTGTGTTCCATTAATCCTACACGCACGCAGGGCATTGCACTTGCACGCACATATTAAAACACATTATGTGACAGAAAACGGCGGACCTATAGAATATACAAAAATAACTTGACTTGGTCCAAAATATAAGGGACTCTGTAGTGTAGTTCAAATTCAACGCTAAACGAGCAATAATTGGCACTTGGAATTAATTTAGACAATCTTCCTCGTTTCAGACAGCCCCACAAACATTTGGAATCCATATCAATGACTGTGTGTATGACAGAACCTAGAACGATCTCTATTTGAAAATCCGGATCTATTTATTCTCTATTTATGCTTATAAAAACTGAATATATTATGAATATTTACTGAAGCTGATAGTGCAATTATTGGTTACTTATCAGGTCAAATTTTGTAAGGTTAACATCATTATATATTACTTGTACAATAATCATATACAGGGCTTTCATTATTTATTAAAGTATGATACAAAAAATTAGAAATGATTAATTAAGTAAAATGTTCCATATTTTTCTTGAATTTATTCCTCATTTTTTTAGAAAACCAGTTTCCATAAATGTCATTATTCTATTTCGAGTGGTGTTTATTAGTAAATAATATGTTTAACTCTAACCCAAAATACTTACGAAATGGTTATGATATCTTTTAAAATTAATCGCATCCTTATATAACTGTACATAAATTAATATGACATTGGATTTATGATATTGCGTCCTAATAAACTGATTACATTAGGTAATAAATAATGCTAGTAAAGAGGAGGTAATACACACACGTTGATTATTTGGAAGATTCAAAATGGCCTTGTATTTTGACTCGGCCAATATCTGGCCGCCTTTTTTGTTTTTCCTCGTTGGTTTTTTCTTTAAAACTTTTTTCTAAAACGGGAATTTATAAATCCGTTTTGATTCATCAGATTTATACATAGGTATCAACATGATTAATTTATCCCAGTTCCATTGTATTTTGTAAAAATTTCTTATGAGCTCGAGCTGTAATAAACTTACAAATAAGTTGTATTTTGTGAAAACAATCCAAATGGAAATAATGGAATCTTTCTGTACCAACTATGAAGCATAATTTTGGTTTTTAAAGATTGAAAATTATCACCCCTATGTTGACAACTTGCATAAACAAGCTTATTTTGTATTAAACAGACAATATAATGGAGCCTTCAGCCCCTTTGCTACCTTTAAAAATTAAGTTTCAACTTTATTCACTAAGGTGTGCTCATTTTAAACATATATAACTAAACATAAATTCTTTTTATTGTCCTTGTTGCAGTCCCATTTTAAAACGTCGTCATCAAAAAACATATTGATCTTTTGTAAGTTTTTGCAAGAAATAAAAGGTTTTAAAGTAAAGATAAAGAAAATTGATTTCTATTCTCAAAAGACAAAAAATAAGACATATAACAAGTCCTCTCTTACACTTGACTTGGGTAACCAAAAGAAAATAATAAAATAGCACAGATTAGGATAGTAGTAAGTTTAATTGATAGATTAAAAGAAGACTAGGATTTCCAACCAATATTCACACCTGTCTTACTACCTTGGTTACCAGATATGATTTCCAGGGCTTATTAAACCCCGTTCAATATGTCCCAAATAGTTTAAAGTTTGATAATCTGCGTAAATACATTACTGAGATTACTATTACATACTCACCTCAAATTATTTTTCCTCACATATGCTTCATCCCATTCGCATGCAGAAAGATAAAACGCCATTAACTGATTTTGTCACCATCATACCTGCCATCATTCTGCTTTCAAGCTTATCCATATTTAAAATAATTATTTATAATTTCCACAATCCTTAAAGGCATTTCAGTAACGTAATAAAGCTGGTGTTGAATATTAGGCCTAACATTATAACATATATTACAGCTCTGTTAAATGTCCTGTTGCCTGGACATGTTGACATGATTACATTTATCCAATGATGTCTATTGGAAGATCATAAAGTTAAATAAATGTACGGGATAATCAACTAAAGTTCAACATAATAAATTAGCAATAATTAAATTAATTTTGTCAAAACACAAGAAAACGAAAATATTTTACAAATCAAAACACACGTCGATTAAAATTATGTATGTAGTCTGCTGTAGTTAAAATTATTGCTGTTAGCTTTAGTTATAAGTTCATATGGGATTATGGTGGGTTCCTCTTGTGGTAGGGCGGTAGCGGTATAAAGATACTGGAATTTCTAAAAAATAACAATGTTTATATGGTTCTGAATTATATAACTGGAGATTTATTTTGAGTAACAATCTTGAGTTCACTTTTAATTAACGTAACAGATTGTTAAGAAAAAAAAGGATATGTTCAAGTTGGTGGTTATACAATAAAACTAAAACATATGTTTTAAACGGGGGATAGAAAAAAAAATTAATTTCCCCTTATAACAATAAAACATTCTTAAATGGGTGTTCGAAACTCCCTTACCAATTTCGAAACTGTTACCAAATTCAGAGAGCAATAATGAATTGTTTTCTCTTGTTGTTTGGGTGTATGACTCATCATAGTTTGAGATGTTAACTGGAAAATCATCAATTTTGATTTAGTATGTAGTTTAAGCATCATCCCTGTTTTCATTGTAAAAAAGAGAAATTTTCCTTTTAAATCTAACAAGATGTACTCTCAAGAGATGAATATGAAAAATTTCACAAACAAGTGATAAAAGAACCCAATAATTAAAAACAATACTGGAGGGAGAAATAACCCAATGTTTATTGTATAAAACGCACAACCTAAGATTTCTTATAATAATAGAGTGAATTTTATTTCATAATTTCATATTCGAAAGTATTTCATTTCGAAGGAATTATCAGAATACCAGTATATTGCGTCCTGGATAATCGTTATGTTGTCTTTGGGAAAAATCTCTCTATGGATTCCAAAGTTAAAAGCCAGGCCTGTGTGGTTAAACTAAATGTTTATAAAATTTGCTCCTCGGATCCTGTAAACTGTAGAAAATGGTGGCCACTACAGATACTGACTGGTTTGTTTGGCTATATTAAATTAATCTTACAACAGGACCACATTTAATAACGAAACAATGTTTGAAACAAAGGTTAAAAAAACCCATTACAAGAAAATTATAATAATTTCTGAAAATCGTTTTGAACTCCCCCTCTTCCAAAAACTAGTTTGTATTTAGGTTAATCAAAAAGTGTATTATTCAAGTTGTATTACACAATTATCGACAACATTTTTACTTACGGTTATTTAAAGAATTGTTTTAAATACTCTACACTAAAAATTATAAAAACTTCTTATACGTGCTTATTTTATGAGTCATATAATGGTTCATCAGAACAATGAGAAGCACAGACACGGTACTAACAAATACACCGAGTTGTCACGTGATAATTGAATTATAATTCAGTTTTGTCACAATTACAAGCGGAGTGTAATATTAACGTTTTTACTTAAGAATAGAGTTTAGCTTTGGATACACACTCTTTGTTGGTGCTGCGTTTCAGTTTTCTCCCTGACAGAATAGATTGAGTGAATTAGTCTTACAAAAAACAATATACAATTTACAAAGAGTGTGATGTTTGTGCTTGTTACCAACAATGTTCCTCCTTTAAGCGAAGTTTTAGTGCGAATTTTTTTCTAATTCTAGTGCCTCTGCACACAAGATGTGAAATAAAAATAGCGATGCGAATTGTTATCGTCGTTTTCTTTATAACTATTTACAAGGGAAAATTAATTAATATATTTCAGAGTACATTTTATACTATTTTATAAGCCATATTTTATGTAACTTTTTACATAAGTCGTATGTAATAACTGTTATCTATTCTTCTAATAATTTGTAAAAAAGAAAATGAAGCAAAGAATTTGTAATAATTTTATTATGACAATTCAAGAAATCAACGTAATTTTCCACTGATTGAAGCTTCTAAAATTAAAACTGCCAATTGTTTTGGCTCCCAAACAGTGCCGCATCTAAACAATTCATACATTTTACTACTAGGCCTAGAGTTTTTTAAATCGAATTATCTTACTTTTCGATCAACCTTAGTATAGTTAGATGTTATATTAAAATTTGGTGAGTAACATGTAATTTCTTTGTGTAATTTTCCTATCATATGTATTTTTTTTACTTCTTGGTTTAGCCTGTTAATTTAATGCATGAACATTGTATTAATCCGATATTTTGTATTATGTTCGTTATTCCAATTCATACGAACAATATATTAATATTGTCTTAGTATCTTTTAAGAGTATTCTTCTTTTATCCTTAATTTAGGGCTTATCCTCTATGTTATTCTGTTTGCAGCTACATTTATACTGTAAAAAAAAAATGTTTATCATGTTTTGCCATTGTTTGGTTTCGTTTTTATGAAACTTTGTGTAATAGTGTTGAGTGTTTTAAACAAACTTTTAATGTTTTTATTAATCTACCCACTCTTCTAATTTCCTCCGATTATCCCTGCAAATAAAAGATTGATAACTCAAATTTATCATTGTACTGATGTAATGACTTACGCTTTCAGTTTCTTTTATTTATTGATGTTCGATTGGCAATTTTAAAATTTTTGTTTCTAATTAACTAATAAGAAAAAACTGTAACATAACAACAAGACTATCCTTTGCGGTGCAGTTGTAGTGAAGCAAAGGTTCCTGCATATATAAATATAAATATAAATATATATGTATGTATATAATAGTAATAATTTAATAATTAATTAGGTAAATATTTGCTATTAAAAGTGGCATATCATCAGGAATTTAAAATATATTGAAAAAATAATGGCACAGGTTGTAGTATTTAAATATTGCTAACACTACGACTCTTAAGTAAATTAATACATGGATAAGTGTTATGAATAGCAACGTGTTTAAATATTTTCCATTAGAATACTAAAACCATTATGTAATACATGTTTAAAATTATGCATTTATGTATAATACAACTTTTCATGTATTTTTCATTTAGTACGATGATGGAAAACTTTCGATTTCAGTTTCTATTTCAACCTGGGGGGCAAAAGAAACAAAGGAAAGAAAAAAAAAAATTGTTATTATTCATAATATCCCTATAGTATAGTGGGAAGTAATTACAAGCATTACCGCTATTAGTTGACAATGAAGGAAACTCAACATGTAGAAAAGAAAAACTGTTACTGTAACTAGTACAGAAAAATAAAAAGATACATCTTTAAACAGATTGATATAAATATTTTTTTGTTTAAATAAAAGTCATATTTAAATATTACCAGTATCATATAGCACATTCAAATACCTTGAGGTAATTCAGCTAAGACTGTTTTTACACTTAAACTATTAATTGTACATTGATTTGGAAAGAGTTGAAAGGGTTTTATTTATTTTATCTCAATATTATTTGAAATAGAAGAATAATAAATTAAAACAAAAATTACAGAACCTCTTTGTAGATAGTGTATTTATTCCAATATGAAAATCATTTAATCAATCTGTCCACAAGTTGTTTTAGTTCCTAACGGTAGAAGAAACTAATTTTAATCCATGCTATTTTTCAGAAATGTGTTATTTTCCAAAAAAAATTTTTTGCCCAGTATAACCAGCTTTTTAATAAAATAATGTTTTATAGATCAAGTATTCGGTACAGAGAAATGAGAACATTGTAGTTACTTAGTGGTACTCAATTATAACAGTATAATTATTTTCCTGTTCACACTGAATTTAATAATAATAACAAAACAGCTTACAAAGCTAATTATAACAAAATAATTGACCATTCACTATATCATCGGTGTGATCTACATAATTTCGGACTCTAACGTATTTCCACTATGACGGTTAAATAAGTTATAACGATGCATAATATGCACTTTAGTCTATTTATACGAAGGGCAAACTAATAACACTAATTTTTATCGTTATTAGACCAATCAAAAGATTTATTTGAAAGAACTGGCCATAGCAAACATAATTCAAGGCACTGAAATCCTAACTGAATGAAATTATTTATGACCGCTCTTACACTAATGAACCTGAAAGTCAGAGTTTAACATGATTTTAAAAATACTTCCCAGCTCGTTTAAGCATATTTTAATACTCAATATAAAGCGATGTGGGTCGACGCTATGTCAATTTATAGTTACTACATCTAGACCATTAACATAGTATATTAGTTCTATGTTTGTAACTGTTGTAATATTATCTGAATTTGAGTTTCTTTACTTTCAAAGTTTACTTAATTTTAGAACTATTAAAAAATATTGTGTTTATTAACTTATTTCAATGGTTTCAGTATAAGATTTATATCAGGATAAAGCAAAGTGAAGGAAAAAAAAAACGAGTTCATGAACTTATCCTATTGTGCTGTCCAATCTCAACAATTTAGAGAATCTCAACACATTAGGTAAGTATGACGTTAAAACTAAGTTCCATCTGCTTTATTTGAGCCTATAAAAACACCATGAGGCTTGCCTAAAATCAATAATGAATAAATGTTATATATTGGTGAACATGTAACATTCAGTATAACACAATTAATATTTTTGGGACAAATTTTGGATTTTCCAAAGAAAACACTCTAAGTCACTGAAGCTAATTTAAAAACTTTTCCATAAGCCAATGATAAAAAACTTGTTTCCATGTATCTTATTAATTAAAAAATATAATTCATTTCACTGTCAGTACAAAAAGAACATGGAGTAAAAACGACTACGCTCTAGACGAAAATATACTACAATTAATGGAACTAGGAAACAACAATTTAAATACAATAAGTAAAGTAAATTTTAAACATAATATTAATATATATATATATATATAATTTATATATATATATATATATATATATATATATATATATATACAAACGACAATGTGAAACTACACAGAATATTTATATCAATAATTAACCAATTCTCTCACAAATAAATAAATAGATATATCTCACCGTGATAATATAATTCACACATTAAATAAATACGAATATAGTATACTCCATAATATTTTATAACAGTATAAGAACTAAATGTGATAAGATAAAAGTAATGAAAATATTCATAGGAATTTAGAGCCTTTCAAAGTTTGTATTTGAAATACTTGTAATATAACGGATTGTATAAATCGTCCAATATTTAACTCAAGTTGTTAAGCTCTCATCATCCGACAGAGATGCGAGAAGCCATAACCGGCTGTACAAAAGTAGGGTGAGAGAAGAGGAAGTTTGTAGCCAATGACGAAATTGTTGTACACAAAACGTTAGAACAGACAGTATCGTCTACCAGGCCACCCCACTAGCTTATATATCAGCCACACACACACTAGCTTTATATACAGGCCACCCACTAGCTTATATATCAGCCACACACACTAGCTTATATACCAGCCACCCACTAGCTTATATATTCATGCCACACCACACTAGCTTATATACCCAGCCACCCACTAGCTTATATATCAGCCACACACACTAGCTTATATACCAGCCACCCACTAGCTTATATATCAGCCACACACACTAGCTTATATACCAGGCCACGCACTAGCTTATATATCAGCCAGCACTAGCCAGTAGCTTATATACCAGGCCCACGCACTTGCCCGGGCCATGCACTAGCCTATATACCAGGCCACCCACTAGCTTATACACCAGGCCATGCACTAGCTTATATACCTGGCCACGAACTAGCTTATACACCAGAGCCACGCACTAGCTTATATACCAGGCCCACGAACTAGCTTATATACCAGGCCACCCACTTGCTTATATACCAGGCCTCTCTCACTAGCTTATATACCAGGCCAGGCACTAGCTTATATACCAGGCCACGAACTAGCTTATATACCCGGCCACGCTCAAGCTTATATACCAGGCCATGAATTAGCTTATATACAATTTCTCTTAAGGTCAAGCCTCACAATTTCGAACAACTCAAGCAACTCTTCTGAATGGGACAGGCTACTTGCAAACATTTATACTGTATTATCTTATTTTTATTATCCTGAACCGGAAGATATTATTTTTGCATTCTATATTGTTTCTTCTGGAATGTTTTCAATGTAAAATGGACAGGAAAATAGAAATGGCTAAGTTCCTCAGAGCGGAGGTGGAGTAAGGTACCAGTTTTTTGTGAGCACTGACTAATATCACTTTGTGAGTGCGTTACTCTGAATGTAGGCATTGCCGAATGGTATGAAGCTTTATTTTTACTTTTAATCAATAGTTTTATGAAACTTAGGAACTCGTCTTTTATATAAAAAATAAAAATATTTTTCAACAATTTCTCAATCTTATTTTTGTTCTGAGTTATCTCAGTAAACGAATTTAGTAGGTTTGGTATTCTGAATTCGGGAATTAATTTGCTATATAATATTTACTTGATGTTGAACCAAAAAGTATCTGTACCCTAAATTATATTTAAATAATATCTCAAAATAAGCTTTCAAGCAACAAAAATACTTGCCTTATGTGTTAAGTCAAACAAATAAATCAATAGAAATAATAAAACAAATAATAAATTGAATTGAATTTATATTGAATTACATTTATACTACATAAATTTTTATAATGTAATATAACATTTTATTTTTTTATATTTGTGTACAAAGGTTAAATCCCACAGGTTATTGTGGTTGTGTAAATCTGGAAAGGTCTTAGGTAGGACAATAAAAAGAAAGTCTTTGTATTCTTTTATGCTTCATTCATGAAAATATCTTTGAGTAGTGCTATATAAAGAAGTACATATGGAGACCCCTATTTAATGAGATCTGCAACTAAAATCCATCTATGTGCAAGGGTAGTGTAAACAAGTTGGAGGTGTCGCTGGTAGTATCCCTTGAGGCTTTCAATATTTCACCAATTTCAGTAGTGTGCATGAGCTGCTGGGAAGTAGTGTGGTTGTGGTAGTATATACGTAGGGTATGGATATTGGGGTATTGGTATTTGGGGGATGGTAATCTGTGGATATTGGCCTCCCGCAGGTTTGCCAACAAACCCTTGGCCCAATATCACCATAGCCTCCACGGCCCATGGCCTATACCAGCGCCTGCATGCACTCTTAGCAGATTTGCACCGATCCCGAATCCAAAACAACGAGTCCGAGGAACGAAGAGAAATTCCTTTATTCTTTGGGTTAGCTACATATTTCTTTAGTATTTCTAAAGATGGGTTTAACGCTGCTGGATGTTGTGGTAGGCATATGTATGGGGCTGGGGTCTCTTCCTGAAAATTATAAATATGTACTGTGTGTGTATGAACTGTATAATTATCACTAGATACTACAATAACGTAGACAATATGTAACATTATATGCTTGATTACTATTATCACCTTGTTTTAAACCGATATAGTTACCGTAGCTGTCACTGATAATACAGGCTGTGCAATAGTTTTATAATTATATTAATCAACGGTGTGAATGTGCTCTATTTGTTTTAATACAAAAAAGACGTTCTTAAATTTACTTATTTATATTTTTATTAATAATAATAATAAAATTGTTAGTAGTAGTAGTAACTGCAAAACCATAAGAAACTACTTCGGTGAAACTTATATCAATTTAGACATAATACTATATTAATGACCCAGATACTATGAAGTATTACCACATATTTGCGCACAGAAAGGGTTCAGTGATTGAACAGAATACTTTGTCTCTCCAGATATAAAATTGTTAATAGTAACTGCAAAACCATAAGAAACTACTTTGGTGAAACATATATATCAATTTAGACAAAATACTATATTAATGACCCAGATACTATGAAGTATTACCACATATTTGCGCACAGAAAAGGGTTCAGTGATTGAACAGAATACTATATTTCACCAGATGTAAAATTGTTAATAGTAACTGCAAAACCATAAGAAACTACTTCTGTGAAACATATATCAATTAGACAAAATACTATATTAATGGCCCAGATACTATGAAGTATTCCCACATAGTTGCGCATAGAAAGGGTTCAGTGATTGAACAGAATACTTTGTTTCTCCAGATGTAAAATTTTTAAATAGTAACTGCAAAACCATAAGAAACTACTTCAGCTCGTATATCAATTGAGACAAAATATTCAGGGCTTCTCTCATTGTCTATACCATTATATAAAAACCTAAAAGTGTTACTTCGAGTGTATGTGTGTACTTGGGGTTTTAGTCAATCACGTAAAACTATTGGAAGGAATATACTTACATTTTACATTGGCATCTTTGTGTCTATATATATATATATATATATATATATATATATATATATATATATATATATATATATAGGCCTATTTCTGTTTCGAAATCACTCCGGCTACGCGTACCTGCTCATGAAACCTCCTTCGATGTTTAATAAGCAGATGTTCCTTTTATTTTAAATTCCTTGTGAATGTCTGAGGATTATGTATAATATTTAATGCATATTTAAACAGTTGATAATAGATATGTTTTGTTAATCATGTTCCAAACATTATTAATCTCTACTAAAGTGCCGATTCTTTCATTTTGTAGGTTTGTTTTATTGAGATTTTAATCGACTATAGTAAAAATGCAACAGTTTTTAATTCGTGTGTTAACTAAAGTGGTAAGTATTCGACTGTATTCTCCCTTTAGTCTTCAATCCCTTAGGATTTCTACACACTGTTTTAAATGAGATTAATTTTTATTTAAATCGTTTGATCTATTAAATAAAGATTACATAAAAATTGCAAATTTAAAGGATATTTTAACCTTAATGCAGTAACAGACAGTAGAGACTGGATTTTTCAATGTTGTCATATGTTTTTAATGAAATGAATTATATAACATCCCGAAATAAATTAGGTTAATTTTGCTATAAATCACGTCTGGTCACTAATCTTTAGAATCATTTTCAAGACGTTCTGCAGTGTTCAATTTTATATGATTTGCATGTTTAGATGTCTGTGATTTATTGACTCACAGTTCCAACTGAGGCTACGTAAACATTAATCGCTCGACTGTGATCTACCGGAATGTCAATGTTTACACACGCTGTAGAGAGATACACTGGTGCCTGGTATCAGTTATTGATTATGTCGGATTGTATTACGCTAGACCGAATAACAACACAGGAAATGTGTACAATCTCTGCTCACATGGGTAGAATAAACATAAGAGTTTCTGATTGGCTCGTTGCCTTACATACCGGATAGATTGTATAGTGTTCACGGTTCAGTTGAACGGCAACCCAGGGGTCGGAAGAAGACCCAACTGATTTTTCCTAAGCGGCAAATTGTTAACACCTAATTATTTTGAAACTAAATACTACGAAATAATGGAATCCGCAACTTAAAATTTAAGTGTTGCATTCAAAAAAATATATTGCTTTTATTACTTAATGCATTGTCTAAAACTTTTGACTCCACATATAAAAATAAAAAAGATACTTACAATATATGCAATAATACAGCTTAATGTCAAATACCACTTGAATTTAAGTTATACAAAATTGTGGAAGTAACAGGATATTTCTAGACGTTCACCATCGTTCAACGATGCAGCAAATCAGTAACACTACGTTTAGAAATTCGCATTCTAATCTCTTTCTCAGGAGAATAGCTTACCTAACACATAACTACTATTATCTGACCAGGGATAAGTCAGAAATAAATTAGTTATCACAATGCGTTCATTATGGAGTAAAGGACTCGGAGTGGGTACTCTAGCTTGGAGATGAGTAGTGATTGTTGTCTCTAAAAACAGTACAGCCTCATTCAACCTCATGCTGGAGGTTCAATGTGAACGGATAGATGAATATTTAATGTATGGGGTTGAATCAACTAAATTAGTTATGATAATACGTTTATTATGGATTGAAGGACTCGGAGTGGGTAGTACTCTAGCTTGGAGATGGATAGTGATTGTTGTCTCTGAAAACAGAGCAGCCTCATCCAACCTTATGCTGGAGTTTCAATATAATCTCATGATTATTCAGTGTATCGAGGAAAATCAACTCAACTAGCCTTTTTAACCGACTAGGATGTTTGTATACAAAATTCATAAACGTCAGAAATGTGGTAAAATTTGCGATCTTAAATGTTAGGTATAGTTTATTATCTATATCCATAATAACTGGTATTTCTTGTCATAGGAGATAGATCTATTCACTATATATATATATATATATTACTTTAGTTTATAGCGAAGCCCAATTCAAGATAAAAATTGCCTATGTAATAATTGGTTAAATAACTTTTTTTTTAAATATATCTGGCGGACTAACCAAACTGTGATGTTAGCAATCCAATCCATGTAACCTTTGCTTAATATAAATAATTTACTTTATAACTTATTTCCGTCTAAATGAGTACCACATCAACAAATAATATCACTCTTTGGTCTTCCCAAGCTTGGAATGACATGACTTCTATGATACCGACTGCAAATTTATTCTTCTGGAAGTGTTTTTTAGTAACGCTTCTTCTCGAAGGAATGTGGCCTAAATTGCTTAAAATGTATATGTTTAACGGTAGTTTGCTATATCATAAAATAGCAACTAAGTAATTAATGTATCTAAATTAACATTATATATGGGCATCCCCATGTCTTTCTGTTTTTGTGTTCTCACTATGAGGATTCTCGTTCGAACATTTATGAGTACTGATATATTAATTATGATATAGTAATGCCAGAGTGTATGAGATAAAAATTATTAAATGTTTTGTATAATATCTAGTCAAATTTTACTATAAAAATGTAATTTTGACAGTGATTTTATTTGTGTGTTTATTATGTATTATTACATTCTTTTTAGTTCATAGAATAATTCTCTATAAAGAATATTTGATTTTTCTGCTACAATCGCAAACTCTCCGTATTTATTCCTATGCCAGAATGCTAGATGCCCCCTGAAAGGAGCAGCATCTATTTGTAAATTAGAAATAAATATTTATTCACGGCTGTTATTTTTAAGGCACCATGTCTAAATAAGTGATAATTTGGAAAATATTTGTTAAAACTATTGTTTTGAAATTTTAGAGTAGGACATGGAATTTTGTTTTTCCTAGGTGCTCATGTTCATGTTTAACTATGGAAGGGGTTTATGTACTATACTTACAATTGTTAAGAACATTTTTGTGAACGTGTATAAATATAAATATATTGGAAATCACCGATAATGTTTATATAATCATACGAATAAAACTATCACAGATCACAGATCTTGTGGTTATAAATCTAATAATATATAAATTGGAACATTAAATTACATTATTAATAAAACATATATAAAATGTAATATTAATTCAGTTTTTATTTTAGATATATGTTAAAAGTTCTTATTATGCGTGCACTACTTTTACATGGTTGTATACCTGAGAAAATTATCATAATATTGAATAATATAATTTAAAAAAGCTATCGCGAGAGTAGATACCAGGTCAAACGATTAAAAATACGTTTCGTATAATAATTATTGGTTAATGATACAACGTCAGTTCCAGTGGTTTTCTATTCGACTGAGCGCCTTCAGTAACAGAGCACACAGTTTAAGTTCCAGTCTGTGAATATCACGTAACTAATCGAGTGTGTCCTGATCTAGCTCACCGGGTTTTACGGTAATTGCTGAAGTTATAAAAATTAAAAGTTAAACTTGTTTTTAGTTTATATATATATATATATATATCTTTTCTATTACAACATCAGTGGCGAAATAAACTTGTGAAAAGCCGTCAAAATTTAGACGTCATAAATTCAAACTTAGTGTTTTTTAATCGAATGATATTAAAATATTTGTTAACGTTTCTAAGAATTTTTGTTATTGCATGTAACAGCGTAATGAGGAAGTTATCTCGAGTGCCCCTAATCTAGTTTATCGCTCAAACCCTGGGATAATCCAATCGCTTTAAATTTCATTGTTATATATTTATCGTTATACATGTTATATATTATTTATGTTTATATATATTAAACGTATATTATTTATGTTTTGTCATAACAACTGTTTGTATTCGTGTGATCGTCTCTAATTCTGCTATATAAGTGTTAGCTAAAAATTTAAGAAATTATCGCAAGAGGTACGAACTTTAAAAAAAAAACAGACGTACCAAAAGCTGATTTAGCAAAGTGATTTGTCGGAAAAAGCTAAAATTGTCCTAGATGAACTAAAGCAACAGATTTTATACATAGAAAACACGTTATTGTGTTACATTTGTTTGCCAAAGATTGTCAGATTTATTTGACTTATAGTTTAAACATTTGTTAGCGTGAAAATACAAATTAGTATATACACCAAATATATGTACCGTATGTAAGTGAAGTAACTAAGATTAACCAATGCAGTGTAATAAAGCACGCTTGCAGGGAGCTGGTGGCAATACGCCAAGCAGCAGACTTAGTCTCACGTGACGTCATGCGTAACCATTTCTCCTCTCTCTTATTAGAAGGAGACCCGTGTGCTTGCACCATGGTACAGCACCGTGGGTACGGCACAAGCTGAACAGCTCTCATATAAAATGCTACGGTAACTCTCTGAAGCATTTGATAATGTTACATTTGTTAAATCCATTACATTATATAAAACATAATTTGAATGTTCAGTTGATTTAAATCAAGGGCTCTCAACCTTATAGAATAATAGCTGCACAATCTCTCCAGTATCAAACTGTTGTCCTTCAGTTTCTTTATGACCAAGGCATCTTTTATGACGACTTAGAGTGCAAACTCAAATAACTTTATGTGAAGGAATATTATAGTACACTGTTTTCTTATATGGCCACAAATGTATATAAATTTAGTCTAAAGAATTTAACAACACCATACAGACAGCTTAGCACTTTATAAAGTCCCAGCGGCAATATTATTTCTAAAACTGAGATAATAGTTTCGAGGAAGGTTACTGAATATTTGTTAGAATATTTAAAAAGAAGTCTTAACTGTAAACAGGATTGCCCATGAAATAAGTAATAGTAATTGAAGTAAACATTAAATTTAAGTTACGTAGTTAACTTGTTTGTATTAATAATAATCTCTAAAAACATGCATAGAACCATTGTAAGAGTATATAAAGTATTTAGAGAGTAAACGAAGCCGAATTATGAAAAAGATTTAAACTACATTTAAAAAGATCTTGATACAATATGAAATAAAGAAATCCTTGTAAAATTTGAATAAATCTAGATTGGCAATATTTTAATACCTCATTTAAACTACTACTGCCTTCTGTAAGAAAAAAAATATTCACTTGTCATTAAAGTGGGTTTAGTTGGTAATTTTTAAGAACAAAATATTCACATTTGTATTTGTATTCAGATCACTTAGACTTATTATTATTACAATATTCAATACTGATTCAATGAATAGAAACATTAAATTTACAATGAATAGGTTTAACCAGGCCCGTTTGTTCAAACACTATAACTTATTGGGTAAGCTTCCTTGAAAATATCTTTTATTATTGTGATGCTTATACCTATAGAACATTACATAGTCATATGAATTCTAGTCAACCTGCAGATACCTCCAATTGATATGATGATGATGATTACCTCTTCATAACTGAAAGTTAACGACGGAGATGCAGGTAACTGTCTATCTGTCAGTTTGCACTAATTGTATATTTCTTAGGATGAAGTATATTATCATGTGACATGTATAGACGTGAAACCTTTCTGTAGGAAATAACTTCTGCAGTGTTAATTCCCACTTTACCATGTCTTAAGAAATATGTTTTGGATTTATTTTTCGGTTTTCACAAAAGTAGCACATAATAAGAATAAAACTATGAGTATTTCTTGGATTGGTTCCCTATAAAAGTGCTCAAGTAATTTGTTTGAAAATTAAAGTTACTAGTTATTAATAGTTGTAGTTCATTTTTTTATTCTCATGAGATGGCAGTGTTTGAATACCAGTACTTCAACAAACAGTAAATATTTTCTAGTAATATATGAAAAGAAAACATAATAAAATATGTATAAACTATTTTAATCTAGATAATTACGCTTTAATATATATTAATTATTTTCTTTACAGTGTTAAATATATTTTTTCCCTATTTACTTATATAATATATATATATATATATATATATATATATATATATATATATATATATTATATTTCTTACCTTAACTCTTATTTGCCACATTCATATTTTTATCAAGCATAAGTATTGTGTCACTTAATTTCGTAGTGCTATATTTAATGAAATATTCATTAATGTAAAAAACAAAACAATTCATTTTAATAAAGTCTTACAGGTCCATTTATTTCCACGAGTTACTTAGTTTCCTAAACAAAACACTATTAAAATAGTAATAATTCGACTATGCAAATGGTCCTACATACGTTGATAAATTTTTGTAAATATAGTAAGATTAGCTTTTATAGAGAGAAACTCTGAGATTGATGAAATAATGTTATTTAAAAATAAACTTCCACTCAAACTTTAGTTATTATTAGTTATTACAACTTTATCATGTGGTATCCACAGTAAATTGTCACTAAAACTTACATATTTTCAAACATCTTATTATATTCCAGCGTATTATTAATTTTTCATTTGAGTGGTTCGGTTTTATACTTAGGTAGTTAAGAAAGTTTGAAATATATGTCGTTTCAAAGAATGAATTTAGTTCGTTATAAAATGTAAAAATGTGTTCAATGATTCTGTTTGTAACTTGTGTTTAGTATAATCTAGGTTTAAAAGTTATTCGTTATTACACTAACTGTGTAAATATGGTGAATGATCCCTGAGAAAGTACATAATTAAAAAGTTAAACAATTAAATATGTTGTCCAATTCTTCTTTTGAATAATATAAGACCTTAGATGGAACATACATTTTTTTATTGATTATAATACAATTAATACATTTAATTTTACTAATTATAGAAAATGTACATGTTATTTAAGTATACTATTATATACTAATGAAATAGCAAAAATACATAAAAATTTACATTTTAAATATTGATAATTTTATAAAGATTTCGTTTAATACTTGGAAAATGTTTGTTATTTACTGATGAAATAAGATATTAAGTGATCATTAGTAGTGTTCGCATTGTGTAACAATAATCATATACAATGATAACAGTTAAGTATGAGCGATGTAGTAACAAACAAAATAACTTACAAAACGTTTTAGAACTATTTGGGTTCCAATAGTAAAATTATTGTAAAATATAATGGGCAAAGTTTGGCTTCTAAGTATGTTTAGGAAAACATACAAACATTTTAACTAAAAGATTAAGAATATATTTCTGAGTACTTGCATTAATTGATTTAAATACCATCTTACAGTCAATGTTCTGCAATATTTAAGCGTAACATTTAGGAAATAATGAATATTAAATTACCTATTCACTTGTTACTATAGGAGAACACATAGAGTATCAGATTGATATATTATAATTTAAATGTATCCACAGAATAATAACACTTTATTTTGAACTCTTGTTATGAGATATTATCAAAATTCTTACTTACAGTGGCCACTGAACAAAGTACTCTAACTGTGACGAGGTCAGTTATCCATCAAATTTATAGTTTGTACTCTTGAGGCTCAAAAAGTTAACATCGATATCGTGTGTGATCGATGTGAACTCAGGTATATACGAGTTTTGTATAGTCTTTTAGGATTGAGTTTCTGTAGTAATTCTAGTGTTTGAGGGTATCTAAGGTAATTTTATTTTGGAATTAAATAAGGCCTTAAAGTTGTAACTAAGCTTTTGGATTTGTAAAGCATTTGGATTAAAAGCTTTATCTCGATCTATCTCTATTCAAAATATTTTATTAAAGTAAAACTCAGTAAACAGAGTGATGGGACCTACTTATATCTGATTTTTACATTTCTAAGGTCATAAAAATTTTGCAATAGGGTAATTGTGTGGAGGGAATTCTTTTTGTATATGCACATTATTAAATTCAAAAATTAAGTAAGTGTAAAAATGAACCGTAATAGAACTTTTGAAAATATTTTATGAACAAAATATGCAACAGCTGGAGTTTTGTTCTAAGCCGGATAATAAAACTCATTTTGAATTATACTTCATCAATAACGTAATACACAAAATTCGTGTTCACAGTGCTGTCTCAGGGCATTTTTTCCAATAGAGCTATGATTAATTACAGTGAAATTGAGCACCGTTAACTGGTACATGTGGTCTACATTGAAATTTAATGTGGGTGAAGTATTCAAGTACTGTATTAAAGTAACCCTCTTATGCACTTGTTAACTCAATCTCATCCTCATGCTCTTACATTCACATTATACTCCTCGTAGTTATAATGAGGAAATTTTAGTCTTAAAATTTATATTCATTTTTAATTTTGGACAGTACTAAGCTCGTAAATGAAGTAAGTGTATAGTGCATATTTATACAGTAGCGTAATTGCACTACCACTTTGGGTAAGTAATATAACACTAAAATAACCCTTTTATTAAGTGCTTTTGGATTTAAAGAGACTATTTATTACCTTTCGAAGTCTTCAAATAAAATTTTTAAATCATGCTATTTTAAGTCCATAAATATATTACAAGATCAAACATTTGTGTTACTATATGAACTACATTCAGATATCCCATCATATTATACTTCACCCTTGCCGTGTTAATTTACTTTCACAACTGATATAATGATAAATATAATAACTAATTACTATATATATAAATATACTATATTTAAAGCTATATCTTGCTACTCTGAGATTGAACGTATGGCCGTATTAAATGTATCAATTATATGTTTTTTGCCTTTAATCTTCTTCATATAGGATATGTAATATCCTGCACTTCAAAACCCTAGGTTTATGAACCGAAGGTAACCTTCTTCTGTGAAGTTAATCCTGCCTTAATGTACAACGTCATAATTGCACGATACAAGTAATTATTATGACTTGTCGTAAATCGATTCCTGAATTTTCGAATATAAGTTTCAAAAAATAAAAAGTAATAAGGAAATATTTTTTTGTTTCTTTTCTAAGGCATTGTAACAACTACAGTTATGTTTTAATGTATCTACGTAAATTATTAAAAAAAAATTATATCCAATTTGTAAGGTTTTCCACAAAAGAAAGTTCATTGAGTCTAAATAATTGGGCGTAAAAGGGTCTAGACACAATATGATCACTAATGAACTATTGAAGCTCACGATTGACTTTTCCAGATTTATTATTTGTTCAACAGACAACATTTCATATACAACTTACCTTAGTCATGTACTTATTTAGTTAAAAAACGTATTCATAACAAAACTTATATTACATTTATTTAAATAAAATTGCCTCATTTAAGAAAAAAAATAAATTAAATAAATTTTTTCAGCTATATGGAAATTAATGTTTGAGATATTATACGATTTTTTACTCAATTTTCACACAAACATAACATTTAGTCACATATAGCTGGAACCAAACTATTCCTAATTTTACAGCTTCCAACAGTACAGCTCCTGTTGTTCTTCGCAATCAAGGAATTGTTAAGTGTTATGCTATATTCATAAGCTTACTAAAATATGTACCAAACAACGATGAATGCGATATTTGGTTAAATTCGTTATCTTACTCTTTTCATTACACATACTTTTTTCCATATGTAATATACAAGAAAATTAAGGTGAAATAAGGTATCTGCCCAAGCTAGGTGACTGTCATGGCACTCATGGTAGAACACATTATTAATAATATTTTGTTTGAACAAATAGTATTTATTTACATTAGTGCAGGTTCAAGTAGACCAGAATACAAAAAAAAACTCTCTAAGACATGTAATTAGCATTGTTAATGCTAATATGTGCAATAAAAATAATTATACTATATATTTATCTATAAACTAGTGGATATGGGATTTTAAAGTTACATTAGATAATATCAAGTTTATAATAATCCACTAGTGGGACTAATCAATCAATATAAGATTATCCAGTATTAATTTAAATTCATGTTTAAACTTTATTTTCCTTCCTTTCTTATAGAAAATTAGTATTTTAAATTATGATTTATTTTAAATAATACTGACATAAGGGGAATCAGATGGCCAATACCTGCCCATGTTAATTTAGTATACTTTATGTACCTATATCTTTAGAACCGTAATACATAAAGCCACAAATTAAAAAGTATGTTATTCTTTACATAAAACTACACAATTTGAGTACAGGTTTTTCAACAATTATTTTAAATGAGTCCTTAAAAAGTTTTTCTAAAATCTTAAATAAAATATACTTAAAATTAGTATAAAACTTACTGCAAATAAGTAATTTCATATTTATATTCAGTTATATATATTCAATATGTTCAAAATTATCCACTTAACAATTAAAAAAAAACTGTGTGACATTATCTATTATAGTTCCTGTAAAAAACTACATTTAGACAAAAATAATTTTTTTATAAAACGCATTTAAAGTATGGTATTTAAATAAATGGTACTAACTTACATTTGGTAGTGACCAGAAGCATATGCAGGGTTTTCTGCACTCTCCTCCTCTTCAAACTGCCCCTCTAATCTCAGCTTGGCCATTGCGGTCTTTTGCCGACACTTTTTTTCCAATTAATCGGTGGCCTTTTCCCCTTTTTTATCCTTAGCTCGTTTTGATTTTTCGCCAACATGACCACATTTTTGCCAGGATTGTACCCTAACTTTTTTAGAAATTGACACCTTTTTTCAAGCGTCCCCCATTCTCTTTTGTACATGCCCTACACATTCTAGTTATTTTACTTTCAGGGTAGGGCTATAAGGCATAAACATTTCAACTGCAGGAAAAGCTGCACTATCGTCATCTCCCAAATAATATTTATACTTTACCCCGTTCGTTACTTGTGATTCCGAAAAAATCTCTGTTACTCATTGTATTTCCATCCAACCACTTACTCCCTCATAGTTTGTAATGCAATATTAATCATGTTTTCTTTAAAGCCTGCCCTTGTATCTGCAATATTTAATAAATATCTTTACATCTAGAATGTTGCCTGTGTTGATATTTACTGCCGTAACGACGCCGTTCAGAGATCTGTGACCGCGTTTCTGCCACGTACAATCCAACGCCACACAAAGAGTATCCCTATCACTTTCATGATCAATAACAGCTTCTTCCACAGCATTTTCAAAATTCTGTGTACAAACCTCTTTGTCTGCTTTATAAAGCCTTTTGCTACAGTATTTAAATGCCGGGGGGTTAGGCAAATTCATGACACCGCACACAATTTTTGTTGCTTCCTCCCCTTTACCAATATATCCAAACCCATATACTAGCCTAGTGTTTAGCTTTGATGGTTTAGTGTTTTTCCTTTTATAATTATGCTTAGATACTTCAAATCCACATCCAGTACATTTATATAATAACTTTACACTTAGGCCTAGCCTATTAGATGAACTGAAAGCTAATATTTCCCCAAATTTTGAGCAAACTGCTATTTGTTTTAAAAAGTCCTCAAGATTTTAGATATTTCTAATGTCACAGCACTGAGCTGGTTCCTCAATAAATGAATCATAAATATTCAGACTTGTTCCTAATGTTTTCTTTGAAGATCTTTCTTTTTTAGTTACACTAGGACTAGCAAATTCTGGAGTGGAAGGAAGAGGACTAGGCCTAGATGGACAAGGTTCATTCACTAAGTTTACACTTTCATTCTCAGATAACTTACAAAAAAATTGTTTTGGTCTCTTCTGAAACACTTTTGAACTACGAGGCATTTTAAAAAACCAATGAAATATGAAACACTTCAATATGAACTCTTTACTCACTTCAGAACAATACACTGTTATAAAAGGAAACAAAACGTACGGAAACACAAACAACTGTTTATCAAATCCTTTTAAATGTAATAGCAAGGTACAGTGAAAGAGAAGTAGATCCATAGAGTAAGCACAAAAACACTTCATAGACAACTTATACAGTATGAAATAAATGGAGCGCCGCTGAACTGTGGTAGGCGATAAAAAGTAATAATGTTTGACAAAATGGTTTTCAAATTGGCATAAAACTGCTTCTGTATATCTTAATTATATAAATGTGGTGTTTTTAGTAAAAGTACAGAAAATAGAGAATAATAATTTAGATAAAAATGTTTTTGATAATAACAAGGTTTTTGGCCATCCGAATCCCCATATGCCATTTTAAAATGCAATGTCTACATGTTTCTTAGAAATAAGCACTGATTTAAAGAACCCTATGGAGTGGAGTCCCATTTATTTAGTATTTAAAATTTAAAACTTCTTAAAATGCTGTAAACTGCCGTAACATTAACTCAAGATGCGCCATCGGGGTTCCACCTAAAATCCTAAACTGTGTCAAGTTACATATATAAATTTAACAGTAATGGGCATTGTTCCACATTTGTTCCCGGAATATAAAATACAATATTTTCTCCGAAAACATTTCTTTTTAATCATTCCTAATTTAATAAATTTATCTTTGCTTTCTTACTGGAAATTCTGGTTGATGTAACTGTGTTATGATTAATAAAATTTTCTTTGAATAACACGTCTTAAAATTGGTAAACAACCAATATTTATTTGCAGAACACTCCTGGGAGTGACATATTTTCTAACGGATCCGTTCGCTTAAAGTTTTGCCCTATAAATGAATCAGAATATAAATGGTAAGGATCATCCGTTGCAGGTTACTGATGCCTCAGAGGTTTACCGACCGTCAACACTTGATCCCAACCAAGTCAGTATTTGACCATAGCAGTAGTTACACAGTTAGTCTTAGCTTTGTTAAACTAAGTTGACATTAGCCTCTACACAGTGTTTATAATGGATCTCTGTAGCTTCCAAAGTTTACGTTTGTAATGTACTTTCTGCAGTCGTAATGGAAAATAAATATTTTGTGCCATTTTAATATATTTATAAGCAGAGTTGATGCAAGAGTGTCATAAATTATTTTGTAACATTATACATAATACCTACCAAACTTATAAAAATAGTTGAAACCATCTGAACACATTTACAAATTAACAATTATAACAAAACCTTAAGAAATTTGTTATGATTCAGAAATTGTATTTATGGTTATCGATACATTTGTGTAAAGAATTGCAAAGTCACTGCTGCAAGTTTT
The DNA here is from genome assembly GCF_021130785.1 of Homalodisca vitripennis. Classification (NCBI taxonomy): domain Eukaryota; kingdom Metazoa; phylum Arthropoda; class Insecta; order Hemiptera; family Cicadellidae; genus Homalodisca; species Homalodisca vitripennis. The sequence goes on along the minus strand of NW_025776795.1, from coordinate 10,530 downwards.
CATTATAACACGGTACTTAGCTTCATCGAGTTCTGTTATAGTTTATTGATAAACCATAAACTATGCGATTTAGTGGTCTACTTCTTTTCGTCTTCTTAATCATCTAACACAGTAATTTTGTTTCCTCATTAAAGTCGTATAAATGTAAGGTAAGAACTCCACTGCTGTAATGAGAACAGGCATTTCTCGTTCAGTCTGTACGCAATGCATGTACATTGGAGTTGTAAATATACACATCAGCGGCAGATACAAGGTAAATTAGCCTTGTCCTATAAGGAACTGGGTTAGGTGACTATTTACTTCTCCATGTGAATGCTCCGACCAGGATCTTTGATTACTAACGAGAGACGCCGAATGTCTACACTTTTGTGTCAATAGTCTACTACACTGCCAGGCGGTTATCGTTTGTATCGTAATGCACTTATATAACATTTTATTCTACTAGTTAAGATAAAAAAACATTCATAAATGTATTAAATGTTGAAGAAATATATGTATGTTTATTTATTATACTAGCTTAACAGACAATTAAAAAACAGAACTATCATTCTCATAATTTCATCCAAGGGAAACTAGTAAAAGTCCTTTAACCTTATTTATAGCATGTCCTTATTCTGCACTAAACCTGTGGTATAACATTTCACGGTTCATTTAACTTAGTACGGTTTATTGTTCTGCTAACTTAAACTATTATAGTAATGACGATCATGGATGCTATTGTTAGTATTCAGCTTATACTAATGTTGGTCTGCTAGTGTGTATCATATCCAGAGCGGAAGGTAATACACCATTATCTCATCCATCCTGTCCAGTCATTTTAAATAAATGTATTTTACAAGTTAAAATTTAAGGTTTAAATATTTAAATATATAAAATAATACATACAGTCATGACCTCTAAGGAAAATTTTTAATATTTTCGAAACACCTACCTTTCTTCAGCAATGCTCTTTGACTCCTGTGATATCTTAGTACAGTTCCATAAATATTTTATTTTAAAAAGAGTTTTTTATTTACTGTAAAATTAGTTTATTTTCAATGTTTCATTATGAACTATATTTTTACTAGAATTTAAGTTACTTTATTTACTTATAACGTTCCACCCAAAATGTTAGATTGCTAACGAGAGGAAATAGCTTGTAGAAAATTAAGTATTACTCACATTACTCAACTTGGTACATATTGTGCTATTACGACATAGATAGTTCTATATAACAAGAAACAAATCTCACTCGGTATTAAATTATATTATCTTTAATATTGCGAAATGTACACATATATCGGTTTCGTTGCCGGGATAATATTTGTAGGTAAGTATACGTATTTTTGTGAGGTTTTATGTTTCAATATTTGCATGGGAACTTTTGTGTTTATATAATGACTTACTTGTAGATTTTTAAGGGGTTGATTTGTAGAAACATAAGTCATTGAAATAATATGGTTTTAATTAAATGTTTAATCGAATAATATGTTCTATATTAATGTTATTTGTGCATAGGATTTAAAGAAAAATTGGTTTCCTAACCATTATTCTTATCCTCACCCACAGTCCTGATTTAGTGCTATTTGAGGATTTCATGTTCTATTTCAGTGGCGTACCTAGGAATCTTCTGTGGGGGGTGTCCGGTGTGCCGGAAACATAGTGTGCTAGAGAGGGGTGAGTGCAGTGAGAAGCCCTGGGTATAAAAACACTCCCATACTATCAAATGAGTCCTAATTACAGTATTTAATTATACAAAATTACATAACTATATTTATTGTTTAATATAATTTTGAGTACACGGAACCTTAGTTAAACATATTATCATCAGTTGTCTTGCAGTAATGTAACCGATTTTGAATCTAATATTAATTTTCAGAAACCTAAAATGTTTTTACTGTCCGGCTAGCTATTACTCGCGGCTTTGCACGCTATTTTTGAAATCTAATCTGTAGCCGTATTAGTAGCAAGATATATGATGTAATATTTTAGAGTCGTATGATAATTTTCAAATGTTATGAGGTATACATCAGGTAATATTATATGAATTTTTATTGTAAGATTTTTCACCTATAACCATTATTAAGGGGGTTCGGTAGGCATAATTCTTCAAAAATATCGTAATTTTTTTATTGCATTTTTGTATTCCTCTGCATCTTAGTTTTTATTTAAGACCACTCCCACTAATGTACTATAAATACAAACGGAGTTATTCAACTTTATGTAGGACAATGTCATGACGTTTTTTCCCTTTGGGACGGAGATTCAAGTGCGTTTAGTACAGTTCTTCAGAGTAGGCCATATGGAGACCAATGTGTGATTGAAAAACTGGAGTGTTGTGGACATGTTCAAAAGTGTATGGGCTCAAGACTTAGGAAACTAAAAATGGAATGTGGGAAAAATGTTCTTCCTGATGGGAAAACTATTGGAGGAAGAGATGGACTTACCGATGAGCGCATCTTAGCTATACAAAAATATTACGGCTTGGCTATCAGGAGGAATTCTGGGAATTTGGACGGAATGAAGAAAGCTATATGGGCTGAATATTTTCACCTGTTATCCACAAATGAAACCCCCCAGCACTGACTTTGTGAAAAAGGTGAAGACAGTTGGTGTAAATACCAGCGAGCCATAGCCAAAAAAGAAAAATATGACCACCTTCAGCACATGCACATACCTGAAGCTATTATGACTGCCATAAAACCTATTTTCCAGGATCTGTCAGACCCTAATCTCCTAAAGAAATGCCTTCATGGCAAGTCACAAAACCCTAACGAATCGGTCAATGCAGTGATTTGGTCGCGAATACCTAAAACTGTATTTGTAGGCCTGAAAACCCTAAAATTTGGAGTCTATGATGCTATTTTAAATTTTAATAAGGGCAATGAAACTAGATGTCTAGTGCTAAAAGAACTTGGAATGACTGTTACTGATAATACAGCCTCAGTGATGTGTGAACTAGGCAAATTACGTGTACTACGAGCCGAGCGAATGCTTTCTAGTTTATTAAAAAAAGCCAGACAACAAAGAGAAAGTGCAAAAAGAAAGCTGGAAGAAGCATTTTTAGATGAGGAGGACCCAGACCAGCCATTCTATGGTGCAGGAATGCACTAAACCCCTATTTATACAGGTAATAAAAGTTTATTTATATTTTATTTGCGATTTGCCGAAAACTTTAAATTTTTATGCAAATGACCCGTTTTCTCAGAAACTATATATGATATGGACTTGATATGTTTACCACATGCTAATTGAGGTATGATTTAAACTTCAACACAGGGGTTTTAAAATAATTTGTTTAGTTTTTATTTTACATGCCAAAACGTATTAAAAAATTAGAAATTTTTATACATAAATTTAAAAATATTGTAATTAAAAATCAGGGATGGATAAAAGAAATTTCCCGCGTTAAAATGTTAACCATAACTCATATATAATGTGTAAAATATTTCAGTCAGATATCTCCAGTAGTTTCTAAGAAAACGGGTCATCAATATAGTAAATTTAACATTGGCAAGATAGGGCCTACCGAACCCCCTTAACATGAGCATATGTGCATTTTTCTTTGAGTGAAGTTTTTTCACTCAATTTTAGTTCATAAAGTTAAATTTAATTAAATGTGTAGTGTGAAAAAAACAGGTTCTTTATAACTTAAGAATCGGTTGCAGTCCAAAAATGATAAATTAAACTTTAAAAGTACTGTATATCTAGAAAAATTTACTTTGGAAACAGGACAGTAGTAGAGTTTAATCTCCTACACTGGCTGGTATGGTGACAGAGAGGAAAGCTCTTAGGCGTCAACTGAGTGCTCTATATAGGAATATAGGTGTCATAAACGATCTCATTGACACCTAATCTATCTGCTCATGGTTCAATAAAGTCTTACCATATGTCAGAGTGACCTCCAAAGTTTTAAAACAAGTTATAATTAGACTAAATTTCCTGACAATGTCCTGCATATTTTTTCACACAGACTTAACTTTGGGTTTGGTGCCACAGATTTCAATATTTGATACTTTCCCTAGCCCAGACGCAGGAACACGTATACATTTATAATATTACATTTAAGTTTAGCTTTCAGGCTATCTATCAAAATTATGGTGATAATCTCGTGTTATACTGTTATATTTCAATAAGAATATTGGTTTAAATTTAATCATTGAATTTGGCGGGTTTTGCACGATGTATTGTAAAAGTCTTAACAAATATTCAGAAATATATATTCTCAAAATGTCTAGTTGGTGAGGGATTATTGGAAGAAAATGTTCCCGTACAAAGCTTCAAAAGCAGAAAGATTTTAATGATTAGTGGAATTTTTAAAACGTACTTAGCTTCAAATGTTTATATTTTTACTAGTTTGAGCTGCACATTCTTTGCCATCCTGCCTGGCTGTTAGCAAGTGCAGGCTATACAACAACTGTCGAGTGGGTACTTACATATTTCCGAATTATTAATTATTTCCTTTACCGGCATCCTATCATAAAGGTGTAAAAATTATATACTATACTAAATCTTTCCATTTTCCCCATGATTAATCTAATTGTTTCGAAAATATGATTAACATCATTGTTCGGATGTAGAACAATATTGTGTAGTAAGAAAGATTCTCAAAAGAATGCCCTATAAAAGTTTTCGATGATATCGTAGTGGCCAAAAATTATTATTTTAACAATAAAGATAATTGACTACTAGTTGTTGCAATTTTTCACGATGTTGTAGCTGGTAATTCTAAAGTGTGTTATTTCTCGACAGCCCTTACACTGAAAGAGTGAGTTTTGGAAGTTTATTTACCCTACTGAATATGATGACAAAAATATAGTATGTATATTATAAAATTTAAACTGTAAAAGTACTTGTGCCCTGCGAATATTACGTTTAGATTTGTATTCCAACGTTTAATTTATGTAACTCCTCGTAATATCCAACATGTATTTTTCTCATGCCTATTGTATTTAGTAACATGTATTTCTTTTGTTTTAACCATAAAATGTACGTTTCAATATATGCACGTCATGAGCACGGGTAACACATATCAACTCATCACAAAAAGCGAATGTTGGATCTGAAAAACAGTTGAATATCAGTCTGGTTTAAATCAACAACCGCCGCAGTTCTGCTTGAGCGAATTGTTTCTTTATCAAACAATGCAATCATAAATGGGATCAGTTGTAATTGATTTCAAATATTGTCTCAATACAAAAAAAAACGGTTAGCATTTAAATACCCTAAATTATATTCCAAGTACATCAGGTTAACCGTTAAAACGTTGAAATAAGACTATTTCTTGTAAATAAATGTTTAAAAAGGAACAAATTCCAACCCACAAACTACCTTAATGAACCGCCAAAAACGTCTAAGGCATGTTTAGAGCAAACAAAATAAACAGAACACACTGGACTCTGTGAAACAATAACCATAATTAATATAACTACATATCCTGTAAATCTACAACATGCAAATTTGATTAGCGCTTCGATGAGGGCCTAGTAAGTTGTATGGAAGCAATTGCATACATTTGAAATTGTAATTAATTAAAATATCGATTTTCTAATAACAGTGTTATTTTATCACCCTTTAGTTCAAACATTGTGTTTCAATAAAGCCTGCGTTAAAAAGCACCCAAAAATATGCATACAGTTTTATCAAAATCTCCATTCATTTAAAAATAGCGCTCACACAGAACTCAAACAAAATTTAATTCTGGTCAAAATGTTCTCTACTAGGAAAATTACATAAGACAGTTCACTTATCCTTAGCACTACAATCATGCTAAATATCTTAAATGGACTCGTGCTTTTGTGCTTGGACAATACTTAACTTGCAAACATAGTATATTGTAGGCTGTTTTTATGTAATTTAGAATAAGTATGTACAATTTCAAAAAGTCTATTGTTATATTTTTAAAAGAATGCACTATTACAAAATAACAATATATAAATGTATCTACTTAATTCATTTACAGCTCATGCACTCGTTCTTATCAGGATAAAGATTACATTGATTTATTGGACTACAACTTTTATTTCAATTTTAATGTATTTAATATCTTCAACTATGCAGACTAACTTTTTACAACATACCTTTTTTATTTACCAGTATCTTATTTCTTAGTAAAAAAACATAGTTCTAACTGTGTATGGAATGTACTACTACGTGAGCGTACTACTTATTTTGTAAGTGGAGAAGACTTACCGTTTAGACCTTAGGTTCTTCAGAGTTAGTCTGCGAACCCTCAAGGAACCATGAGTAGTTATCAGGAGGTAGGCTACAACACATCTTCTTTAGATTTATATTGGTAGTATTGCATTAAAACATGTTGTTGGACATTAAAAAATATATCGTAAGTTGCTGACGTAAGCGATAACTTGGAACATAGAACAGGATAGCTCTCGAACTAAGAGAGCCAAATTGGGTTAAGAAAGACATCCAGTATGTTAGTTTTGTTACATTAAGATATTGCTGAGGCCCCAGAGTCCACAACCATTTAAAGTAGCTCCACCTATTTGGAGCCTCACCAGTTCAGTGTTTCAGTGTTAATAAACTCACACTCGCAATACAAACCATATTTTTTTACTAAGGAGAGTTAAAAATACCTTAATGCCAAATTGTCTCATTTATCTTTATGTGGAATAGGATTGTACAGAAAGAAAATGTCCTACAGTTTCATATTTCTCATTGCATAGCCTACACAGATAGCCACTATTTTTAAATGTTTCCTCAAGTATCCGTTCATGTCATATTACTAGGCTTTTGCAGTACTTAATACACATTTAAAAGTTGGCTACTTTGAATATTTTTTTCATTTTAACTTTCAAAAGTTATAACTTATATGTAGTTCGAAATTGTAACATAAGCCAAATACAATTCACTACATAAGCTTTCTAAGAATACAAATTTCTTAGAAAGCTTATCTTTAGGGGAATATTAATGCTCTAAGGTTTCTAAATGGGAATTTTCCTAATTCACCAATGCTTATCTGTAGAAAAACTATCATAGTTAGAACAAAATTGAAATACGCATAACAACAGTGATATCAGAAGTACTGTGTTCCCTTTTCTCGGAATAAACATATTTCTACGTGTAATCATATTCTGGCAAATAGAGTTTACAGCATAATCACTGATACTGTCCATAGTGGCTTGATTAAAAACATAGCGCAACTTCGAGTTGGGCGTGGTACTGATCAAATTAAAAATCTTTCCCTTAGCTTTATCAAGTAACAATTGCCTTTTCTGTCCCTCTCATACAATATTTGGCAACTAAAATTGGAAAATGTAACTCAGCTAAAGATATTACTGCTGCTATTTATATATTTTTTTTAACTTATCGGTAAACATGTGTCAATACAAAAGTTTTATTCACATAAAAATATATATTATATTACAGTAAAATAATACAAAATTATGCCTTGGTTCTGTTTTAGAACACAATTTGTAAGTAACTATTCATTGTTTTACAATAAAAAATTTGTCCCTGAAAATAGTTAATAGTAAATATTTTATGAAACTACAAAACTCGTTATGTATATCTATGAAAAAATGTATTTGTTGCTAGATGATAATTTACTAAACAAACAGAATAACATAAAACACTATTGTAAATATGGAAATAGTTATCTACAATCGCATTTTTTGCTTCATCACGCGGTTTTCGGTTCAAAAACTCAGTTAAATACATGGCGTTATCCCTCCTAACTTTGCTAAAGAAAAATTTTTAGATATAACATGTAAATGGTTTTTGTAAAGAAATCGATGCAACTGAAGTTTCTCGTATTTAGAGAGAAACCAATATTGATAAATAAATTATCTCGTAGACTTCGATTTCCTGTAACAGTACTTGTTGTAATGTTTTATAACAAACCATTTTACCAAATTAGTTCCATCTTACTGGTGGAACAGGCAAATTTCTATTTTAAAAATAATATGTGTTTCGAAAGAAAATTTGATAGTATATGAGTAAAATGACATGTTCTTTTGATAATCGAAATAAATATTTAATGTTATGAGGCAATCTTGAGGTTAATTGAAAAAAGCCTAGTATATTTATTCAATATCCGTCAAGTTCATGTCACACTTTTGGTGTAACTGGATACCTTATTCAAGAAATACAAATCTTGTATAAAAAGTCTGCTTTGTTTTACTGGTTGTGCGTTTACAGTTTGTTGATAGTAGATACATTGTTACAGCTATGCTTACCAAAAATATTATATAGTGCCAAGAGGTGATTAAATTGGTTTTAAAGAAGTGTTGTAACATCACTTTATTAGGTAAAAAAGTAATTTGAAAAGAACAAAATCATAACCTTCTTATGTTTGAGATTGCTCTGTCAGAGAAATTGTATTAATTAAATTCATAATTTGATCAGTATTTAATTGCATGTTTGTAAAAGTTTTTATTTAATTTTTTTTACTACTCACTTCTTTTGCTACTCCAACGTAAATTTCCAAGTTTGTACGGCTCAGTTGCAATGTTATTGCATTGTACTAATTATATTAATTTCTTTATATGCTATTGTTAAATGTACGTATTTCTATATTTTTAATATGGCATCAATAAATTTGTTGTTGTAATTTTTTTTTACATGATTCCACGCTAAAAGTTAACTAAATTAATTATAATTTGCTAGTATTTAGTCTAAACGTGTTTGATCGTGCAATTTTTTTAAGAACAGAGTTATAGTCTTACAATTATATATTTCTATCTTAAAATAACTGTTTTATTTTCTCATATAGTATTTAATAATGCTGTGAACTTATAACACCTGAACGTAAAGTTCGCACTTTTAATTTCTAAACTATTTATTTAGGCTTCTTAAATTTTACTTTAATATATATACATAAAAATATATGAAAAAGTTAATACTGTTGCATTCAAAAGTAATCATTTACAGTTACCACTTCGGTAAGGAACTCTCATATAGATAGTTGTACATTATTTTTAATACATAGAACTTGAAATAGTTAAGTCAAATTTAATACGACTAAACTTAAAAATAATATCACCAGCATCAATATAATTACCATGATCATTTATCTGTACAGATTATCAATAAAATTAACAGAATTATAATAATCTAAACTTCAATTGAAAAAAAAAAACATTTGGTTAAAAATATTTAACAAAGAGCCAAAAAGTATGGTAATAGCACGAAATAAAGATTAAAAATAAAAAAATTTTATAACTCCAAGAAGACCTATATTTTGTTTTTGGGCAGCTGCATGGATAGTATTTGACTGGTCGTATTTTAATAACTAAGGTAATTTTAAAATTTATAAAAAATATTTAGTAATATTTTCTAAATAAAATTGATAATGAGGATAAAAATTATCATGTTTTGGATAAAGTATCCGTGTGTTTATTAATCTTTCAAATCATGAATCTTTGAAATCATCTTTGAAAATTTATTAATTTATATGCAGTTCATAGGCTTATCCTTTCACTTGCTTTATACTCTATCTATTAAACTACCAAAAACAAATTGTCTGTTAGAGGCACTTTACAAAGCCTTTGAACCCCTAAGTGCACCAGGAGTGCTATATATTATTAGAACCTGTGGGACCATTGTTAAATTTAACTTCTAGATATATAAAAAACACAAGATATTTCAGATATGTTTTTTGGCATACTCTTTGCAATATAAATTTACAATATTACCAAAATTCTCATCAGTGTAGATATTAACCAATTGCAATTATAGAAAACATTAATAGTTTATAAATGTTACTCATGTCAAATATAACTAATTTTGTGGAAGTAAAATAATTTTGAATAAAGTGGTACAAAAGGCAGCTACATAAATATAAAAGTGTATTTAAAGGTAAAATGGGCTAATGTTATCTTTTGGAGGAGTTAAGCTACTATTTTATTTTCATAACAAGATTATTTTAGCACCACTATTAAATTATGTCTATCAAATTGAGTAGTACATGAACTTAAAAGTCTCTATTAGTAGAGTGAATTGTAGGACAATATGACCTGAAAACGTTTCACTTTTTTTAAAACTACGCTGGTTTAAAATTTAAATAATGTACAATGCAGGTCTTGTTCTATGTGGTTTGGTATTCTTGTGTTGGTTTAAGTTGTGAAAGTTAAATTTAGAAAATGAATACTAGAGTTTGATTGAAAAATAGTTTTTAAGGTAGTTATTGACACCAGATCTAACGAAGGATGGTCTACAAGGAGTAACACAATATTTATATTATTTGAAAAAAAAAACAATATTTTGTATTTTATATCTGCTTTATGGGTATCTTGATTGATTAGGAAAGTACGTACCTGCATGGGTAAAATCTCTTTTACCATAAATAAAGGAAAAGGTTATTTGATGAAAATTTTAGGAGATCATGTATAGCTACAGGGTGAATATTATTTTTAAATATTATACGTGATATTTTGATATTCGAAACTACCATATATTATGTAGGAAATACTAATTTTACAACATATATTTACAATCATCTACTAAAACTTATTATATGAAACTTTAAATGTATTTTTCTTATTTTACCTAGGACCTAGGTTGTTAGTCGGCGAAGGGAGACGTTATTGAGAC